>NC_081185.1:88016651-88322006 GCF_029867415.1 Vicia villosa | reverse complement strand
TAAGTGGGAACTACGATTGCTCTGACTTTCTCAACATCCCTTTGAGAATACGTAGGCACAAGGTCGATCCTTGGCGAGCAAAACAAAACAAAAAACCATTCAAACCTTAGCACCCGTAGACCCCGAGCTACAGATGCTCTGATTCCCTTTAAGGGATATGTATGCAGAGGATCTCGATGATCTTTGCGAGCATAATCAAACAAACACCTTAGGTCCCACCTATTTCACAACAGAACCTTCACCGTAGCATAGAATAAAAAACAATAAAGAACCCTGTAGAGTACTACAGATACGTTGGGTGCTAATACCTTCCCTTCGTATAACCAACCCTCTTACCCAAGATCTCCCCCCACTTTTTAGGTTATTGCAGCTTTTTTCCTTTTCCTCCTTTGGAAATAATAAAAAGTTTGGTCGAAATAAAAGAAAAATCATTTTCTGAACACTCGAGCCCAAAGAAGGCATCAGGTGTCTCATCCCACAAAAAAGAGGAACAAAACGGTTTTTCGCCCGCGACAGAAAAATGGCGACTCTGCTGGGGACCATCTTTTTATTGTTTCCAAAGGAAGGGTTATTTCTAATTATTGTTTTTATTTTAATTTTTGTTACATGTGTGATTCTTTGGTTCTGTTACTTGTGTGGTTCTGTTACAAGTGATACATTATGGACAAATCCTAACCCGGATTAAGTACACATAAGAAATTAGGTGGAGGGTATAGTCATGTGCAGGCGCACTTGAGAATCCTTCCGCTCAGTGGAGGTTCCTTGTTGGTAATATATGTTTAGCATGCTTTCGTAGCGAAGACATTATTGCCGCATTGAACTGTAGAAGCTGAGTTGGCCGTAGAACCCCAACCCATCCTGGCCTTATTAGGACGTGGTGCAGAAACGATCCAGGTGAAGACTTGGATAGTTGTCATGCGGAGAACCACACTCAGACGAGTTTTTCTTGAGAATATTTCTGGCTCATCAGTTTAGTCGTGAAAGCCGGTAATATCCGAAAGAAAAATGTAGACTCTGACGTATCAGTAGAACATGTTGTACAGGTGATTAACTAGATCTATCCCTATTTGGTTCTCTGACCTCATGCTCGTGACGCTGGACCTTTGAACCTGTGTGTACTATGTTTGAATTACCATGTTTGTGTACCATGTTTGCGTTACCATTACCATGTCTGTTTTACCATGTTTGAATATGTGGCATTCATGCATCCACGCATTCATACATTCAAAAAAACCCATCTTTTTTTTTTCCATAAAAAACATGATTTTTCCAAAGATTTAGAGAAATTTTCTTTGCAAACATTTTAGGATTTAGTCATGGAAGAAGTAAAAAGGCATACCAAGAAATACGGTTTCAAAGCGCCTGATGTGGGAAAACTGATAGAGTTAGCATCTTCTGTACAAAATCCTTCCAATTTTAGGAAAAGTTATGGAAAACTTTTGCCTATCCTGAACACTCATGTTGATGAAGGACTTCTCAAAACTTTGGTTCAGTTCTATGATCCCGTCTACCGGTGTTTTACCTTTCCAGACTACCAGTTGGTACCAACCTTGGAAGAATATGCCAATCTTTTGGGTATCCCTGTGTCTGACAAAATACCCTTCAATGGTTTGGAAGCCATTCCTAAGTCACACGTCATTGCAGCAAGTACCCATTTGAAAAAGTCTGAAGTAGAGAGTAATTGGACTACCAAAGGAAACCTCCCGGGTTTAACCTCACACTTCCTGATAAAGAAAGCCTTTGATTTCATCGAAACTAGTAGCATGATAGCTTTTGAAGCTATACTAGCCTTGCTCATCTATGGGTTGGTTCTGTTTCCCAATGTCGACAACTTTGTTGATATCAATGCCATAAAGATTTTTCTGATTGGAAATCCTGTTCCGACTTTACTTGGTGACATGTATTTCTCTGTCCATCATAGGAATCGCCAAGGCGGTGGAATCATTGTATGTTGTGCACCTTTGTTGTTCAAATGGATTGTTTCACACTTACCTGAGTCTCCTATTTTCACAAAAAACCGAGAAGGTTTGCGTTGGCCTCGAAGACTTATGTCTCTTACTAATAATGATATCCGTTGGTATACCTTGGCTCGCTATGGTACAGAAACCATTGATAGTTGTGGAGAATTCGCCAACGTACCTCTCATTGGTACACAAGGAGGAATTAACTACAATCCGATCTTAGCCCGACGACAACTCGGGTATGCAAATTCAGTTAAACCTGTTGGTCTCGCAGTAGAAAGCTACTTCTATCAAGAAAGGGAAGATCCTCAGAGGTTGAAGACAAGAATGATGAGAGCTTGGTACGACGTCCGATGGAAAGAAAAAGGTGAGGAAAGGAATTGCATTGCTACGGACGCCTACACCTGCTGGGTAAAGAAAAGAGCAAAGGAGTTTCAAATGCCTTATGATCATGAAAAACCCATGTCTCTTGTGGTATCTCAACTACCCAATATTCCCATTCCCACTATGAAGGAATACCAAGACACTTTAGCCAAGATGAGGTTAGAAAAAAATGCTTGGGAGCACAAGTTTCGTAGGACCGATATGGAAAACAGAAGGTTGAAGAAACAAGTGAAAGATCACGAAGAAACTCTCTACTGTCAAGATGGATGGCTCATGAGAAAAGATGAGAAGATTCGTCAGAAAGACGCTGCAATCAAGAGGTACATCAAAGAAAGCAAGAAAAAACCTGAAGGTTCAACAAGCAACGCCCCAACTCCTGACGATTGGAAGAATATTGTTGACAAGCTAAAGACCGAAAAGGCCGAATTGAAAGCTTACTATGGGAAAGAAATCATGAAGCTCAAGCTGCACAATGCATTTGGTTCTTCGTCTGATGAAGATGCTTAGGATTGTTTAGCTTTTTATTTATCATTTGCTTTTGTAAGGAGCTACGCTCCAATGTTGTAACATTTCCCATTATTGCAATAAAAAAAAATGAATGAATAAAAGATTTGTTTGTGTTCAAATGTTTGCAAGAGAATAATCTTTAAAATATTTGGAAAAATCATAAATTTCTTTTTGCATACATCATTCTGCATATCGAGTCTGTTGTATAGAGTCTTATCTTTTGGATCTTTCTCCATTAGATCGTCAAGCTGTCGCGTCTCAAAGTTTCTCGACCGCGCTCGCAATCAGATCACAGATACAATACTCGTTCAAGCAGAAGAAGAGTAATGGAACACTCTGAACAAGAGAATGTTGAGCTTCGTGGTACAGTGACCACTCTTCAGGAAAAATTGGAAAGTCTCACTACTCTGGTTGACTCTTTAATGGTTGCACAGAATCAACCGCCGCCACCCAACAGTCAAGCAACAGTAACATCTGAGGTTACTACTCCAGTTTCTACGGTTGCATTCGGCATTCCATCTTTCTCCATGCCAGAAGGTTGGGGCCCGCCTTTCAGTTTTGGTACAGGTTTCCGCCATAATTTCTCTGGGGTTCAAACAGCTACAACTGAAGCACCTGCTGCACAAGGTTCAGCATTTATTCCACATTCAGGGGTAACTTTTTCCCAAATCACTATGGCACTTTCTCAACCCACTATGACGGTTCCGACTCCTATGGTTCACACTGTTCCTTACGGAGACAATGAGATTTATCATGATCAGGGTGATAGCACAAATCAGCGAAGCCTTGTAGGAGATCTCCAAGAACAATTCAACAAGATGCAGCTGGAAGTTAAAGCTATCCGCGGAAAAGACTTGTTTGGAAAGAATGCTCAGGAACTATGTTTGGTTCCCAGTGTACAGATACCTGCTAAGTTCAAGGTCCCTGACTTTGAGAAGTACAAAGGTAGTTCTTGTCCACAAAGCCATCTTGTGATGTATGCTAGAAAGATGTCTACTTATGCAGATAATCATCAGTTGCTTATCCATTACTTTCAAGACAGTTTGACTGGTGCCGCACTGAAGTGGTACACAGGCTTGGATAGCACTAATATTCGAACATTCAATGACCTGGGTGAGGCCTTTGTCCGACAATACAAGTATAACTCGGATATGGCTCCAGACAGAGATCAGCTTCGATCCATGGCTCAGAAAGATCATGAAGCTTTCAAAGAGTATGACCAACGATGAAGAGAAACTGCTGCTCAGATTAATCCACCATTAAAAGAGAAAGAGATGACAAAGATCTTCTTGAATACTCTCAGTCCGTTTTATTATGAACGCATGATTGCTAGTGCTCCAAGTGATTTCACCGAAATGGTAAACATGGGGATGCGTCTAGAAGAAGGAGTCCGAACCGGACGTCTGACTAAAGAAGGTGGATCTTCAAGCGGAACCAAAAAGTTCGGAAGTGGTTTCCCAAAGAAGAAAGAACAAAGTGTTGACATGGTATCCCAAGGAAAGCCAAGAAGAAATGTCAATCGTCAACGACAGGTTGCTTCTATCACACCAGTCGTTAACACAACACCGAATCCAGGATTCACTCCTCAGTTTCAGCAACAACAGCCTCGACAACAGGCTCAGCAGTTAAACAATAATCAGAATCGAGTACAAAGAACTCCACAGTTCGATCCGATTCCAATGACCTACGCAGAATTGTACCCCGCACTGATTGAAAGAGGCCTTATTCAAACTAAAGCACCACCACCAGTACCTGAGAGACTCCCATGGTGGTACAAAGCTGAGGTCTCATGCCCTTATCATCAAGGGGCACCTGGCCATGATCTTGAGCATTGCATAGCTTTGAAATATGAAGTTCAGAGGTTGGTTAGATCTAATCTCCTCTCTTTCAGAAATTTGAATCCTAATGTGCAAGCAAATCCGCTGCCCAATCATGGAGGGCATGTTGTAAACATGGTATATGGATGTCCTGGCCAATACCGAGTCTATAATATCAACTTCTCAAGAGCAGATTTGGTACAAATGCACGCCACTCTTTGTCGGGGGCAGAATTTTCGCCAACATCAATACGGTTCCTGTAGAATATGTTGTGTGGATCCTCACGGGTGTTCGATTGTGAGAAGAGATCTCCAAGTTTTGCTAGATAATGGTACTATTGAGATCTACAGAAATAGGGATGAAAATGAAGTTAACATGATAGGATGTTATCCGCATGAGCTTTTAGTCTCATATATCAACTCGGAAATGCCTGCAGTTAACGTCATCGTTCCTCATTTCAACATGCCTGAGCGCATGGAAGTTACTTACAACAAGCCGAAGGTTCCTGTTGCTCCTTTAATCATTTGTCTACCTGGACCTGTTCCTTATGACTCTGACAAGGCAGTTCCATACAACTACAATACCACAATGATAAAGGACGGACAAGAAGTTCCTTTGCCTACTCTTTCATCTGTTGTAAACATTGCTGATGTGAGTCGTGTAACAAGAAGTGGACGTGTGTATACTCCGCTACCTCCAAAGCAGCCTGTTGCTCCTGTTACCGGGCAAAATCCTGTCAATACACCAGTAGGGAATCCTGTGGAAACTCCTGTCAGTAATACAAACACTGATGTTGGTCAATCCAGTGGAACCAATGTCAATCCTGACTTTGATGAAATTTTGAAACTTATCAAAAGAAGTGAATATAAGATTGTGGATCAGCTTATGCAGACTCCTTCAAAAATCTCAATACTTTCATTGCTGTTGAATTCAGAAGTCCACAGGGAAGCCCTGATGAGAGTCTTAGATCAAGCTTTTGTAGACCATGATGTGACTGTTGATCACTTTGATGGGATAATAGCCAACATAACAGCTTGCAACAATTTAAGCTTCTGTGATGAAGAACTCCCCGAGGAGGGTAGAAATCACAATCTTGCTTTGCACATTTCTATGAACTGTCAGTCAGACTCTTTGTCCAATGTGTTAGTAGACACCGGATCTTCCTTGAATGTTATGCCAAAAACGACTCTTGCTCGCTTGTCTTACCAAGGAATGCCTATGAAATTCAGTGGTGTGGTAGTCAAAGCATTTGATGGATCGCGAAAATCTGTTATCGGCGAAGTCAACCTTCCCATGACAATTGGTCCACATACATTTCAAATCACCTTCCAGGTCATGGACATTCAAGCTGCTTATAGCTGTCTGTTAGGACGACCATGGATCCATGAAGCAGGGGCAGTAACTTCTACGCTCCACCAAAAGTTGAAATTTGTAACAAATGGAAAATTGGTAACCATAAGTGGAGAACAAGCCTCGATGGTGAGCCATTTATCCAATTTCTCTTTCATCAGTGCTGATGATGTGGAAGGAACTCAGTTCCAAGGTCTCTCTTTAGAAGACGAATCTTCCAAAAAGAAAGCATCAATCTCTTCTTACAAAGAGACAGCAAAAGTAGTGAAAGATGGAACTACCACTGGCTGGGGGCAAGTTGTGATCCCTACTAAGAATGAAACCAGAGCAGGTCTCGGATGTTCACCAACATTCTCAAACTGCACCAAGAAGGATGAAACCCTTCGTCCGATCAAAGAAACGTTCCATAGTGGAGGATTCCTTAACCCAATTCCTCAAGAGGTCAATGTCCTTATTGAAGAATGCATCGAAGAAGGTCTCTCCGATAGTGAAGAAGAATGGAAATGTTATCTCAATGACTCGGGATACATATCTCAGGAAGAACCATATCCTCCGTCAGAGAAACCCAAAGGCAAAGAAACTGAGCCTGTTCCTGCAGAAATCTGGGACACCTTGGGACAACCAAGTGGGAAATTTGATTATATGGTGAAATATACTGCACCTGAAAGTTACAAGATTGCGATTAAGGATATCCAACCAACTGGATGGGGAGATTCCTTTGAATATGATAGTCAACCAGAAGAGGCTTATCAGCCCTGTCAATTTTCTCAGCAGCCTGAAATTACTGAAAATTTCAACTACAATGTATCTGCCGAGGTTCATAATCTTGAAGATGGTTATTATCACATAAACGCCATTTTTGAAGATGAAGGGGAAGATGGTCCCGCAACTGACTCGGAAAGTGTCGCTGACAATGAGTCTCTTCATCCTGAAGACTGGGAAATACATCCTGAAAATTCTGAAGATTGTGACTCATCATATGCTCTTCAAGAAGTAGAAGAAGACCGTTTCAACTCTACAAAGAACAAGGGTGACAAACCAGGACCTTCAAATCCTGCTCGACCAGCGGTCAATGTCAATACTGAAGACAACTCTGGGGAGAATTTTCCTGAATACATAATACACAGAGGAGTTCGTTGCTACTGGAAAGCTGTCGACGTTCCGAATGTTGTTCGCCGCTCAAAGTAATCACCTCGCTGTTATTTTGACCTCCTGCCTTGCCCAAAGCAGAGAGATGTTTTATAGGGCTTTGCTTTTAAATGTTCCGCCCAGATAACTTTGTGTATAGGGCTTTGTTTTAAAAGTTTCCCTCTTTGTCCTGCCCAAGGCAAATGAGTTTGTGTTTAGGGCTTTGTTTCAAAAATGAATCATAAATAAAGCGTCATTTTGAATTCCCTACACTATGTGTTTTATTTTTTTTGCTTTTTTTTTTTCTGGAAATGGTAATCCTAAAAAACCAAAATAAAAAAAAAAACTTTCTCCAAAAAAAAAAAAAACTGCATACACTCCTGCATTCATAAATTTTCTGAAATAGATATAAATCACATGTGCAGATTTACTATTGATAAACCCATTGAATGCAATAACCCTATGCCCTCTCCCAACTTTGAGTTTCCTGTGTTCGAAGCCGAAGAAGAGGAAGAAGAGGAGATCCCGGACGAGATCTCTCGATTACTTAAGCACGAGGAAAGAGCCATTCTGCCTCACAAAGAGCCTTTAGAAAAGATCAACTTGGGTTCTGAAGAAGACAAAAAAGAAGTGACCATTGGATCGCTGCTTGATACTGATATCAAGAGTAAGTTGACAGACCTTCTCAAAGAATATGTTGACGTGTTTGCCTGGTCCTACCAAGACATGCCTGGGTTGGATACCAATATTGTTCAGCATTACTTGCCATTGAAGCCAGAATGTCCGCCGGTTAAGCAGAAATTGCGAAGGACTCACCCTGATATGGCTAACAAGATCAAAGTGGAAGTTCAAAAGCAATCGACGCAGGTTTTCTTGTCACCTCAGAGTATCCTCAATGGTTGGCCAACATAGTGCCAGTTCCGAAGAAAGATGGCAAAGTCAGAATGTGTGTTGACTACCGTGACTTGAACAAGGCCAGTCCAAAAGATGACTTTCCATTACCACATATTGACATGTTGGTTGATAACACTGCTAAGTTCAACGTCTTTTCCTTCATGGACGGGTTCTCCGGTTATAATCAGATTAAGATGGCTCCTGAAGACATGGAGAAGACATCTTTCATCACCCCATGGGGTACCTTTTGCTACAAAGTGATGCCGTTTGGATTAAAGAATGCAGGCACAACTTACCAAAGGGCAATGACTACTCTCTTTCATGACATGTGTTGCACCCCAATTTTTGACCTCTGAGATCCCATCATTTTCTAAGTGTTATGATCATTATTGTTATACCCCAAAATTCGCCCTCGTTCTTTTTTCAAAAAAAGAAGTCAACAGACTTCTGTCTAAAAATTTGGATTTTTATACAATCTTGGATTTTTATTTCATAAATATCCTGATTTTATGAATACTCAATTTTTAGAATTTTTTTTATACAGTATTTTGGTTCGCTGTTAAATTTATCCTTTCATAAACGCCAAATACTGTTTATCACTTCATACACTGTTTATTTGAGATTTATTTTCAGATAAATAATGCTGACGCAGTTCGTGCAGAATTAAAATTTGCAGGCGCGGAGTCCGGGTTTCAGATTATACTGGAGAACGAGTTTTTGAGACCTCAAATGGATTTCATGGATCTATATACGTCTCAAAGTACCACCAGACAAATTTTCAAACTTCGATTCGCTCGGACGCACAGTCAACAGCTCAAACAGTCAACAGACGACCAGTTTGACCAAAAAGTCAACAGACAGTCAAAAATGCAATTTTTGGTCAACATCCATATTTTGTCAAAAGATTCATCATGTGATCAATGGTTGATCATAATTCATCAAGAAAAGTTCAGAAATCGACAAAACTCAAAATTGCAAAATTAGAGTTTTTTACCTAAAAGTCAACTGAACTTTGACCGACCATAACTCTCTCATAATTTATCAGAAAAATTCCAACCAAAGCTCATTCTCAAGGAAATTCAATTCTCTACAACTTTGATGTTGGGACCAAGGTCAAGAAATGCTTCCGCCTAAGAGATATAAGCCAAAACATTACAGGTCATTTTCAAAGTCAACAAAAAGCAGTTTTTTGTCAAAGCCCATATCATCAAGATAACTTCTCCAAATGCAAAAACGCTTCCAAAGTGGCTTGTAGAGGACATCTTGGGCTTTCCAAAAAGTTAAAGAACACTTTCATAGGATCAAAATTGAGGGAGATATGCCTTGATGAAGTTGACCTTTTTTGGAAAAATGCATGAAACAAGTAATGACCAAAATTTGATTTTTTTTCAAAAAGGCCAATTCTTTTGTGATTCAATCTTGATTCTCATATGTTTAAAGGGCATCCACGACCCATCCATGATTCATGACATTTTTATTTCATTTTAATTAAATTTTATTCATTTAAAGTTTAATTAAAGTGAGATAATTCAAAGATATTATCAAAGATGCTTATGGTTGCCAATCAAGACCAATTCAAGATGTTTAAATATATTATTGCAAGATTGAAGAGAATAATACTTGAGTGTTTTAACCATGGTTAAGAAATACACTCATTGAAAATATTCCATTATCATATTTTTTCCACAAAATCAATCATGACAATTTCCACTTGCAAGGCTTCCAAGATCAAACTCTTTGCCTATAAATAGAACTTCATTTTCTTCATTCAAGGGAGGAAAAATAGGAGGAGGAACAAGAGAAGAATAACAACACACTCCAAAAGCATAGCATAAGTTTTATATTTTTCAAAAGTTTCAAGAAACTTGTAAAAATCAAGGCTCATTCAAATAGCCACTTTCAATCAATTTCAATCCCTCTATTCCACTCTTGGAACATCATAGAGTAAGTACAATGTAATTTTTAATATGTAGTAGTGTTAGGAGTTCATGAATTAAAAACTCCATATTTATGCATATTTTCAATTTCTCAAAAAAAAAAATGTTTTAATTTTAGTTTTAAGTTGATAAAATGTTTATTTAATTTTTAACATAAAAATATTTTATTTTCTTTTCATAATTAATTTATATTGCTTAATTAATTAGTAATTATGTAAATATTGCTTTTTTTAATTATTTTTAACCAATCAAAAAACTCCAAAAATATTTTCCTTTTAGATTTAGGTTTATATTTTTTTTATAATCTAATTTTTGACATATAAAATAATATTTTTCTTGTTAAGTTTAATTATTTGTATAATTATTTGTTTAATTAGCTTGTTAATTAACTTAAAATCAATTCCAAAAAAAAAATCACAAAAAGAATGAATTAAGTTTAATTTGTTTTATATTTATTTTTGTATATTATTTGATATTGTTTCTTATCTTTTTCCTTTGTCCTGAATCAGAATAAAAGATCAAATATGGCAGAGATTGTATGCAGTTGTTTTAAGACTTTTGGAAATTTATCGTGTAGTCGCTATGATTCTATCAAGCTTCTGATAAATTTTCATTAATTTTAAATCCGAGATCATCATTCACTCACCATCGATCTTCACTAACATCGTGAATATACTTGACTAGCTTCAAGATGATTCACGTGCTAACATACTAACAATTAACTTTAAATTCCGCATTTTATTATATTGTTCTTTATATTTCTTGCTTTATACTTTATTTTATCATTCATCATATTTATGTTTATGCTATTTTTCCTTTGTCCATTTGGACATATTATTTATATTTCTGCTATTTTTTCTTTGTCCATTTGGACATATTATTTATATTTCTGCTATTTTTCCTTTGTCCATTTGGACATATTATTTATATTTCTGCTATTTTTTCTTTGTCCATTTGGACATATTATTTATGTTTCTGTTATTTTTTTCTTTGTCCACTTGGACATATTATTTATATTTCTGCTATTTTTCCTTTGTCCATTTGGACATATTATTTATATTTCTGCTATTTTTCCTTTGTCCACTTGGACATATTATTTATATTTCTGTTATTTTTCCTTTGTCCATTTGGACATATTATTTATGTTTCTGTTATTTTTTCTTTGTCCACTTGGACATATTATTTATATTTCTGTTATTTTTCCTTTGTCCATTTGGACATATTATTTATGTTTCTGTTATTTTTTCTTTGTCCACTTGGACATATTATTTATGTTTCTGCTATTTTTCTTTGTCCACTTGGACATATTATTTATGTTTCCGCTATTTTCTCTTTGTCCATTTGGACGTTTATATTCCGCTATTTTCTCTTTGTCCATTTGGACGCTATGTTTATGTTTCCGCTATTTTCTTTTTGTCCACTTGGACCATACTTTACTTTTATGCTAAAACACTAATAAACAACAAAAATCTAAAAAAAAACGCTTAAGGTTCTCTCTTGGACTACTGGTTACTATCCCTAGCATTTTGGAGATTCGGACTTATGGACTTAGTGCCTCTGGACCCTTATTCTGTTATTACTCTGTGGTTGTTCTGTCTGGCATTGGATTGTTGTCTGTTTGCGTATGCAGGTATTTCCTTGAAAATCCTTGATGGTTAATTCTAAGGCATTGAGATAAGGATTTTACCCGAAAACAGCCGTTACTCTGCCCGATTTTCATCAAAATTTTAATGTGCTTAAATGCAAAGTGGTGCTAAAGATAATAAGTTCATCTGGATCTCCAAGTGGTAATGCGTCGGTCAACTGTTGGTTTCTTATTTTGGTCAGATCATTCTCTCCTTAAACTTTTATTTTAAGCACTAGGATAGCCTTTTCATCTCCTCCCACTTCTTAAATTTTCAAAATCTTCTCCCTTTTTCCAAAATCTTCTTATGTTTGTAAAACCTCTTTTAAAAATCTTTTCTTATAAAATATCTTTTGCCCTTAGTGGCTTTTCTGCAAAAGTTTAGACACGATTAGTTGTTGTAGTGAGTTGCGATACCCCACGATTTTGAAATTGATTGATATAATGAGATCTTTTCTGCGTGAGAGAGCTAGTGGCATATTCGTTGATTTTATCCGAGTTGGAGCCCTTCTTTCATTAGCGATGCAAAGAACTCATTTGTTCTCATGCTCAAGATCAATGGCTGAGTATTTCTCTCCGACGATGATAAAGTGTTTATTCGTTTTTTTTTAAACCGTTTTTCCTTTTAAGCGGAACTACATTAGCTCTGACTTCTCCATTGCACTGAGGAGGTATGTAGGCACAAGGCTTAATGTCTTGCCGAGCTTATTTTAAAACTCAAACAAGAGCAAAAGTGATCTAAGCAAAACTAAGAGCCCATGGATAACCATGGATACAAAGGGTGCTTAAAACCTTCCCTTTGTATAACCAACCCCCCGAACCCAAAATCTGTCAAAAGGTCTTTCCTGTTCTTTTATGCCTTTCCTTTTTTGGATAAAATAAAAGTCGGTGGCGACTCTTGCAAAAATAATAAAAAAAATAATAATAAAAAAAAAGAAAGAGCAAGGAGTCAGTTCGCCTCAAAAAACCGAGTTTACAGAACTGGCGACTTCACTGGGGATTTGAAAAATCTTTTTAAAAGAGGGGTTACCTTAGAGTTTTATATCACTTTAATATTTGCTCATATTTGTTTGTTTTGTTTATTTTGTGTTTTTTTGCTATTCTGGATATATGTGTGGTTCTGTTACAAGTGATACATTATGGACAAATCCTAACCCGGATTAAGTACACATAAGAATTAGGTGGAGGGTATAGTCATGTACAGGCGTACGTGAGAATCCTTCCGCTCAGTGGAGGTTCCTTGTTGGTAATATATGTTTAGCAAGTTTCGTAGCGAAGACATTATTGCTTTCATTGAACTGTAGAAGCTGAGTTGGCCGTAGAACCCCAACCCATCCTGGCCTTATTAGGTTGTGGCGCAGAAACTATTCAGGTGAAGACTTGGATTAGTTGTCATGCGGAGAGCCACACTCAGACGAGTTTTTCTTGAGAATATTATTGGCTCACAAGTTCAGTTGTGCAAGCCGGTAATATCCGAAAGAAGAATGTGGACTCTGACGTATCAGTAGAACATGTTGTGCAGGTGATTAAACCCTAGTACTATCCCATGTTTGGTTCTTTGACCTCATGCTCGTGACGTTGAACTTTGGAACCTACCTTATGTGCACCATGTTTGTGTTACCATTTCTGTATATGTGGCATTCATGCATTCATACATTCATAAAAATCTTTTCCTTTGATTTCCAATGAACTCAAAGGTCTTTTTTTGTAAACATCGTAAGTTTCATCAAACTCAATGGATCTTGGGTGTTGATAGGGTGAAAACTCTAATCCATCAAAATGGATGATTGATTTTGATGATAACCTAATCAATGCTTTAATGCAATGCTTGAATGTTTGCAAATTAATATCTTAAGTTCTTTGAAACTCAAATAATATAAACAACAAATGCATCATTTGCATACATACATCCAGCTTATCCATGAAACTTATCCTTGTATGTCTCCATCTTCGAAGTTGTCTGTCTACCATCGAGCTGATTCTTCCACCTCGGAATCCACTTCCAGAAGGTTTTAGGTCTGATCTTCATTGTCCTTTCCATCAAGGGGCAGCAGGCCATGATTTAGAAAGATGTTTCCCTACTGTTTGCATTTCCTCAGTTATATTGTTTGCTTTTAAACTTTTTTCATTCCAGAATGTTAATTTTAATGAAATGAGCATCGTATTTTTGAATTCATTTTCATCTACTATGTCTATGTTTATGCTTCTTTTACAAAAAAAAAAAAAAAATTATTTTGCTTTCTCTATCAAACTTGTGTTTTATGCAAAGATTGGAGGGAGGATGATGACAAGGAAATACCCAAGTTGTTGAACTGTATGCTTTCAAATAAAACTTTGCTGACGATGTACAGGCATTGTTTCAATTCCCAAACACTGGAGAAATAAGGAAGTTAATCCCTCGTCAACCCCTTTGAGCCTAGAAGTTGGTGTTTCTTTCTATACGAAATAACCCACATTTTAACCCGGGGCAGGGTAGTTCCCAGTTAATTTGGTTGTGCATTCTATTTTAAGAGAATCATTCAATACACCTTTCAACAAGTGTTTTAATCACAAGCTTTCCTCCGCATACATCAAAGAAATGTTGGAGACGCCGAGCAAAAGCCAATGATGGGTCATTATAATCATTAAGCAGGTAGTCACTATCTTTCAGGAAAAAAGTATCAAAAAAAGAAAATCAAAGAAAAGCCTGCTAAGTCAAAATCAAAAAATGACTTAGGCAAAAATTAAGGCATCCCGCTGACTGTGAGTTCAAAATAAACAGCTCAAGCAAAAGTTAGAGATATCAAAAAGAAAAAAAGAGATAAGTCAATAAATTCTTAAACCACAAAATGTTGTGACTATCAAAAGGAAGAAGTGACTGCCATCACTAAGTTTTCTTGGCTTGTGAACTATCATCATCACAACAGATAAAATTGCAGAAGTCTCTTAGAACCTGAATGCATATTTTGAATTAACTGGGTTTAGGAATGAAGATCATCACGAAGATGGGGTGGGTTACAAAAAATTTGAGCCTTATACCTTTTATTTTTTAAACCGTGAACCTGACCACGTTACAACCTTCAAAAGCCCTAATTGAAGCAAGGTTTATTTTGAAAGCATACTACAACAAGGTTGCGTAAGCTGACTCCCAAGAGATTTACCAATCATTTATGTTGATACCATATCTTTTCTTTATCTTTTACTTTGGTTGTCTTAACCTTTGTGTTTTGACAAGTGATTCCATTTTCTTTACAAAGTGACTTTGATTTCAAAAATATGTTTTGAGCATTGCATTAAAATTACCATTCTTGAATAAACATTTTATTTGCAAGTAAGCACTCATCTTCTAGGAAGTTCAAACAGTAGAGAAACTTGATCAGTGATCCTGTTAGGGGCACATTACTTCAAGATCCTGTTGTTCAGATGTTTAAATCAAGATTTGTTGATCAGAATATCCTCTGCAAGACTTATACTGGGGCAATCTTCTTCAGCAATCCCCAAGCACAATTTATCAGTACTTCTCAAAGGATCATTTGTTTGATACAGTTATCAATGTGACAAGAAGTTTGTTCAAGCATCTTCTTTCCAAGCAGAGTTTTCAGAGTTCCCGTGTTAAGGAATCAAAGCTCCAATCTTGCCTCACAAAAGAGTCAATCCCAGTTGTCATAAATAACTACATTGCATTGAGCATTCATCATGCATAGAAAACTTTAACATCATGCATAGAAACAAAATCATGCTCATTAACATTCTTCCAAGGTCCTGTTGTTGTCAACATCTTACCTTGAGATCAAAGTCCAACTTATTGGCACCTACCAAAACAAATTTATCCTTTTGATTCGTTTTGTCTGTATCTATCTGATATTCTTCATGATATGTCTTGTTTGTTCTGACAATTTTTCAGAACTTTGTCACCTTTTATTCAAAGCTTCTATGGATGTCCCAATTCCCAGTAAAGTGTTATTACCTCATTCAAAGTCACTCTTGAATATCTCTGAGTTCAATCATGTTTTATCTTGATTGTCGTTTGATGCTGCTTCATTCATGGTTTATCTTAAAACGCTTTTGATATTTTCTTCTTAAAGTTCAAATCATGTTTTACCTTGATTGACCTTGGTGTTCTCTAATCATGTTTTACCTTGATTGTCACTTGGTATTCTCTAATCATGTTTTACCTTGATTGTCATTTGGTATTTTTCAATCATGTTTTACCTTGATTGTCATTTGATGTTATCCAATCATGTTTTACCTTGATTATCCCTTAATGACATCCAATCATGTTTTACCTTGATGGATCTGTGACGATTATCTAATCATGTTTTACCTTGATTGTCCGTTGATGATTATCCAATCATGTTTTACCTTGATTATCCTTAATGACATCCAATCATGTTTTACCTTGATGGACCTGTGATCATGTTTTACCTTGATTGTCCGTTGATGATTACCCAATCATGTTTTACCTTGATTGTCATTCGATGTTGCCCAATCATGTTTTACCTTGATTGTCATTTGATGTTGTCCAATCATGTTTTACCTTGATATTCATTTTATGTAGCCACATTCATGTATGCCTCAGATATTCTCTTCTCAAAGTTCAATCATGTTTTATCTTGAAAGCTTTTGTCAACTGTTTCTTTCTTGTGTGAAGTCTGATTCTATTCCTAGATGACGTATACCTTTTCCCTAGCGGAGTCTGTTTACTTCTCCCCATTGGTGTCCTGTTTCCATCTCGTAGAAATCATGTGAATTCATAATCATAAGCATTACATTGCATCTCAGGTTCAAAAATTGTGTTTTTTTATATATTTAAGTCTCTTCCATCACGTTAAAACGAAGATTTACAATCATCGTGTCTCCGGATAGAAGAAACTTAAATAGGGGCATCTGTTGCACCCCAATTTTTGACCTCTGAGATCCCATCATTTTCTAAGTGTTATGATCATTATTGTTATACCCCAAAATTCGCCCTCGTTCTTTTTTCAAAAAAAGAAGTCAACAGACTTCTGTCTAAAAATTTGGATTTTTATACAATCTTGGATTTTTATTTCATAAATATCCTGATTTTATGAATACTCAATTTTTAGAATTTTTTTTATACAGTATTTTGGTTCGCTGTTAAATTTATCCTTTCATAAACGCCAAATACTGTTTATCACTTCATACACTGTTTATTTGAGATTTATTTTCAGATAAATAATGCTGACGCAGTTCGTGCAGAATTAAAATTTGCAGGCGCGGAGTCCGGGTTTCAGATTATACTGGAGAACGAGTTTTTGAGACCTCAAATGGATTTCATGGATCTACATACGTCTCAAAGTACCACCAGACAAATTTTCAAACTTCGATTCGCTCGGACGCACAGTCAACAGCTCAAACAGTCAACAGACGACCAGTTTGACCAAAAAGTCAACAGACAGTCAAAAATGCAATTTTTGGTCAACATCCATATTTTGTCAAAAGATTCATCATGTGATCAATGGTTGATCATAATTCATCAAGAAAAGTTCAGAAATCGACAAAACTCAAAATTGCAAAATTAGAGTTTTTTACCTAAAAGTCAACTGAACTTTGACCGACCATAACTCTCTCATAATTTATCAGAAAAATTCCAACCAAAGCTCATTCTCAAGGAAATTCAATTCTCTACAACTTTGATGTTGGGACCAAGGTCAAGAAATGCTTCCGCCTAAGAGATATAAGCCAAAACATTACAGGTCATTTTCAAAGTCAACAAAAAGCAGTTTTTTGTCAAATCCCATATCATCAAGATAACTTCTCCAAATGCAAAAACGCTTCCAAAGTGGCTTGTAGAGGACATCTTGGGCTTTCCAAAAAGTTAAAGAACACTTTCATAGGATCAAAATTGAGGGAGATATGCCTTGATGAAGTTGACCTTTTTTGGAAAAAATGCATGAAACAAGTAATGACCAAAATTTGATTTTTTTTCAAAAAGGCCAATTCTTTTGTGATTCAATCTTGATTCTCATATGTTTAAAGGGCATCCACGACCCATCCATGATTCATGACATTTTTATTTCATTTTAATTAAATTTTATTCATTTAAAGTTTAATTAAAGTGAGATAATTCAAAGATATTATCAAAGATGCTTATGGTTGCCAATCAAGACCAATTCAAGATGCTTAAATATATTATTGCAAGGTTGAAGAGAATAATACTTGAGTGTTTTAACCATGGTTAAGAAATACACTCAATGAAAATATTCCATTATCATATTTTTTCCACAAAATCAATCATGACAATTTCCACTTGCAAGGCTTCCAAGATCAAACTCTTTGCCTATAAATAGAACTTCATTTTCTTCATTCAAGGGAGGAGAAAAAAAAAGGGAGAAACAAGAGGAGAGCACAACAACAAACACCAAAGCCATAGCATAAGTTTTATATTTTCCAAAAGTTTCAATAAACTTGTAAAAATCAAGGCTCATTCAAATAGCCACTTTCAATCAATTTCAATCACTCTTTTCCACTCTTGGAACATCATAGAGTAAGTACAATGTAACTTTTAATATGTAGTAGTGTTAGGAGTTCATGAATTAAAAACTCCATATTTATGCATATTTTCAATTTCTCAAAAAAAATGTTTTAATTTTAGTTTTAAGTTGATAAAATGTTTATTTAATTTTTAACATAAAAATATTTTATTTCTTTTCATAATTAATTTATATTGCTTAATTAATTAGTAATTATGTAAATATTGCTTTTTAATTATTTTTAACCAATCAAAAAACTCCAAAAATATTTTCCTTTTAGATTTAGGTTTATATTTTTTTTATAATCTAATTTTTGACATATAAAATAATATTTTTCTTGTTAAGTTTAATTATTTGTATAATTATTTGTTTAATTAGCTTGTTAATTAACTTAAAATCAATTCCAAAAAAAAATCACAAAAAGAATGAATTAAGTTTAATTTGTTTTATATTTATTTTTGTATATTATTTGATATTGTTTCTTATCTTTTTCCTTTGTCCTGAATCAGAATAAAAGATCAAATATGGCAGAGATTGTATGCAGTTGTTTTAAGACTTTTGGAAATTTATCGTGTAGTCGCTATGATTCTATCAAGCTTCTGATAAATTTTCATTAATTTTAAATCCGAGATCATCATTCACTCACCATCGATCTTCACTAACATCGTGAATATACTTGACTAGCTTCAAGATGATTCACGTGCTAACATACTAACAATTAACTTTAAATTCCGCATTTTATTATATTGTTCTTTATATTTCTTGCTTTATACTTTATTTTATCATTCATCATATTTATGTTTATGCTATTTTTCCTTTGTCCATTTGGACATATTATTTATATTTCTGCTATTTTTTCTTTGTCCATTTGGACATATTATTTATATTTCTGCTATTTTTCCTTTGTCCATTTGGACATATTATTTATATTTCTGCTATTTTTTCTTTGTCCATTTGGACATATTATTTATGTTTCTGTTATTTTTTTCTTTGTCCAATTGGACATATTATTTATATTTCTGCTATTTTTCCTTTGTCCATTTGGACATATTATTTATATTTCTGCTATTTTTCCTTTGTCCACTTGGACATATTATTTATATTTCTGTTATTTTTCCTTTGTCCATTTGGACATATTATTTATGTTTCTGTTATTTTTTCTTTGTCCACTTGGACATATTATTTATATTTCTGTTATTTTTCCTTTGTCCATTTGGACATATTATTTATGTTTCTGTTATTTTTTCTTTGTCCACTTGGACATATTATTTATGTTTCTGCTATTTTTCTTTGTCCACTTGGACATATTATTTATGTTTCCGCTATTTTCTCTTTGTCCATTTGGACGTTTATATTCCGCTATTTTCTCTTTGTCCATTTGGACGCTATGTTTATGTTTCCGCTATTTTCTTTTTGTCCACTTGGACCATACTTTACTTTTATGCTAAAACACTAATAAACAACAAAAATCTAAAAAAAAACGCTTAAGGTTCTCTCTTGGACTACTGGTTACTATCCCTAGCATTTTGGAGATTCGGACTTATGGACTTAGTGCCTCTGGACCCTTATTCTGTTATTACTCTGTGGTTGTTCTGTCTGGCATTGGATTGTTGTCTGTTTGCGTATGCAGGTATTTCCTTGAAAATCCTTGATGGTTAATTCTAAGGCATTGAGATAAGGATTTTACCCGAAAACAGCCGTTACTCTGCCCGATTTTCATCAAAATTTTAATGTGCTTAAATGCAAAGTGGTGCTAAAGATAATAAGTTCATCTGGATCTCCAAGTGGTAATGCGTCGGTCAACTGTTGGTTTCTTATTTTGGTCAGATCATTCTCTCCTTAAACTTTTATTTTAAGCACTAGGATAGCCTTTTCATCTCCTCCCACTTCTTAAATTTTCAAAATCTTCTCCCTTTTTCCAAAATCTTCTTATGTTTGTAAAACCTCTTTTAAAAATCTTTTCTTATAAAATATCTTTTGCCCTTAGTGGCTTTTCTGCAAAAGTTTAGACACGATTAATTGTTGTAGTGAGTTGCGATACCCCACGATTTTGAAATTGATTGATATAATGAGATCTTTTCTGCGTGAGAGAGCTAGTGGCATACTCGTTGATTTTATCCGAGTTGGAGCCCTTCTTTCATTAGCGATGCAAAGAACTCATTTGTTCTCATGCTCAAGATCAATGGCCGAGTATTTCTCTCCGACGATGATAAAGTGTTTATTCGTTTTTTTTTAAACCGTTTTTCCTTTTAAGCGGAACTACATTAGCTCTGACTTCTCCATTGCACTGAGGAGGTATGTAGGCACAAGGCTTAATGTCTTGCCGAGCTTATTTTAAAAATCAAACAAGAGCAAAAGTGATCTAAGCAAAACTAAGAGCCCATGGATAACCATGGATACAAAGGGTGCTTAAAACCTTCCCTTTGAGGATCTCCCAAATTTCTCAAACTTCTATCTCATAATTATTTTCTCTTCTTCCTCGGCAAAAATGGCAAAGTGGATGGATACACTTTTTCTTATAGTCATCACTATTTTTACGGTGATCATGTCCTTCTTCTGTCTGCATAGTCCTGAAAAATGCGGACCTGCGATGGTTACACTTCCGATCATCTATTTTCTGTTGTTCATAGCATGGATTATTAATCGTCATTTTTAAAGTTTGTTGTATCTGTCGCTTTCAAATAGTGTACCGTTTATTTTATTTGTCGTACTGTTCATTATATTATGTAATATTTGTACTGTTAGTATTAAATGTTGTACTATCTGTCGTACGGTAGTTTAATTATCAAGATAATATTATGTGTGTTAAATATTTATTTTTCTGTGCATTAAATATTTTTTTCAAGGTTATTATTGGTATTTTCGTTCGCGTACAGTATATTTTATTTATTTATTATGTTTGTGTTTTTCTAACAGCTCAGGTAAATAAATTTTTCACCATTAACACAACAAAAACAAAAAAAAGAAAAAAATTAACTTTAAACTGTTGAATTTTCACTTTAACTGTTACGTTAATACCCGGACAGCTAGTTACCAGTCAAACCCGCTATCAGCGCAATTCTCCGTGTTTGTACCATCAGTCAAATCAATTTTTTTGCACTTCAAATTTCCAAGATTTTGTTCTAGAAGTCTTCTGATAATCACGTGGTCAACAGAGACTCAACACTGCACAAAAATCAGGTACGCCTAACTGTCTCCTACACAAACAGTCCCTAACTAGGGTTTTTGTTTTTTTTTCAGGAGAACGAGTTTTTGAGACCTCAAATGGATTTCATGGATCTCCATATGTCTCAAAATACCACCAGACAAATTTTCAAACTTCGATTATTTTTCTGTCGCGGGCGAAAAACCGTTTTGTTCCTCTTTTTTGTGGGATGAGACACCTGATGCCTTCTTTGGGCTCGAGTGCTCATAAAAATGATTTTTCTTTTATTTCGACCAAACTTTTTATTATTTCCAAAGGAGGAAAAGGAAAAAAGCTGCAATAACCTAAAAAGTGGGGGGAGATCTTGGGTAAGAGGGTTGGTTATACGAAGGGAAGGTATTAGCACCCAACGTATCTGTAGTACTCTACAGGGTTCTTTATTGTTTTTTATTCTATGCTACGGTGAAGGTTCTGTTGTGAAATAGGTGGGACCTAAGGTGTTTGTTTGATTATGCTCGCAAAGATCATCGAGATCCTCTGCATACATATCCCTTAGAGGGAATCAGAGCATCTGTAGCTCGGGGTCTACGGGTGCTAAGGTTTGAATGGTTTTTTGTTTTGTTTTGCTCGCCAAGGATCGACCTTGTGCCTACGTATTCTCAAAGGGATGTTGAGAAAGTCAGAGCAATCGTAGTTCCCACTTATGCTAGTGGAAGCAAAGGAAAATAGACAAATGTCGTCTAAATGCTAGATGTATCTAATCTATATCATCACATACATCTGTTTGATTTTGTTTGAAAATCTTTTCATTATAAGCCCGGGGCCATGCCACTTAGGGTGCTTAGAATGATAAAGATGTTTTTGTTGTTTAACCAGCCTTGTGGCAAAAACTTTCAATGAAGTCAGCCTTGTGACAAAAAGTTTTGATTAATCAGCCAGCCTTGTGGCAAAAGTTTCAATGAAGTCAGCCTTGTGACAAAAACTTTGATTAATCATCCAGTACGGTGGTAAAACAGTTTGATTGATTAGCCAGCCTTGTGGCAAAAAGTTTGATTGATTGATTGTTTGTGATGATATAGAAGAGATACTCCTATCATAGAGATGATAAATGTCTAATCTCCTAGGGCATTTGATTTGGATATTTGGGATGCTTATAAGAAGCCCGTGGGTCCTTGTACGAAGCCCAAGAGGAGGCTATCCGAGGGTCCTTGCATTGTAAGCCCAAGAGGAGGCTATGGGAGGGACAATCCAGGGTCCTTGCATTGTAAGCCCAAGAGGAGGCTATGGGAGGGTCACTCGTTTGTACAAAGCCCAAGGGGAGGCATGGTATAGTTGGTCTGAGCTCTTAGAGCGATTTCACCGGGAAACCATACTCTATGTCCTAACCTAAACTAGTGGAGATTCTTTGCATGAAGCCCAATAGGAGGCTATGGGGAACCTAGTGTTGTACTAAGTTGAACAAGCACACATATCACACATATGAACAAACATGAACAAGTATAAACAAACATGAACAGGTATGAACAATTATATATATATATGACAGAGTGTGTGTATATAATGGAGTTTATGAAGGAAATATACCTGTAAGCATGATCCATTTGTAAACACGGGGCTCGGGACTCACACTCGGGGAGAAGTCCACTTGAGTTTATTCACAACTATGTAAACAGGTATTTACAAGGGGCTTGGGACTTATACCTACATGGAGGCCCATGGTATTTTTGGGAAGATTTAAAGAAAACCTTCATTTTTGGTTTGTTATTCAAAGTTTAAAAACAAACTGATCGAGGTATGTACAAAAAAGGTGTATGTACAAAAAAGTGTATGTACAAAAAGTGTATGTACAAAAAGGCGTACAATGAAATACCTAATTTCATGTACTGGAATGGGTATGTACGAAAGGGCTCGGGACTTATACCTACATGGAGGCCCATGGTATATTTGAAAAGTTTGAAGTTTTGTTGTTAAAAAAAAACTGTACAAAAGAAAAAAAAGAAATGGGACTTACACTCTCTAATATTCGAGAGGCCCCACTTCGTTTTGAAAATCAATTGATCAGTTAAAAAGATTTAATCAAAAAGAAGTGGTTTATCGTTTTGAAAAAGAATCGCGATCGCTCGTCCTAAAACGATTTGAATTTGACAAAAGTCAACTTAATTAAGTTAAAACAAGTTTTAATGCTTAATTAAGACCTAAATGATTAGGGTTTGATCACAAAAAATATTTACAAGTGATTAGGTTAAAAATTAAATGAAAAAACAATATTTAAAGTATTAAAAATACTTAAAAATAAGTCATTTTAAACCTAAATAAAAACATATTAAATAAATATTTTTTGATGATTTTTTTTGATATTGTCAAAATAGGTATATTAAATAAGAAGTGTGTAAAAAATGAAGAAAAAATAATGAATTTTGATTGGTTAAATTAATTGATGAAGTTTGTTAAAAAATGAAAGAAAACAAGTGGTAAAAAATTGGTTTTGTCTCCACTAGGGTTTGAACCCACGCCCTCTCTCTCACAACTCAAAACACTTGCCAACTGAGCTGCGCGCGCAGCTTGTAATATACACGCTTCTATTGAATTATATTTTAAACTTAGCATTTGAAATTTCCAAACCAAAACTGGCGCCAAGAACACACCTTTCAACTGATTTTCAAAAATCTTCAAAACTGTGTTGTTTTGATCAATCAAAGGGTCTATCTCACTCGGTTTTTCACGAGGAACATGATGATGACCTTTAATTTCATTTATTTTCACTCTAAGGGGGTCAATTTTCGCATGAACATGAAGAACCCTAAAACTGAATTTGATCGTGAAATCGTGTATGTGCAAGTTATGATGCAATTGATTGAGGGTTAATGATCCCCATGTGTGCAGAAACAAGATGGTATATCAATATTTCATTTATGATGCATGATTCATAGAGTTTGAAGTTCATGAGCACTTACCTCAAAAACGGCCAAACTGGAAATTGAAATCGTGCCTGGAGGTGTTACAGATGCTTTGTGATGATCTAGATAGCTTCAGTGATGATTATGGAACATGTCTGGATGCTTAGAATGAGTTGAATTCGTCTGAGCATAGTCATGGGACCCGATCTGCAGTTGCTTGGAGTGAGGATCGAATCTGATGATGGAGGTGGTATCTTAGGTCAAAAATTGGGGTATGACAGATGCCCCTATTTAAGTTTCTTCGACCTGAGACATGAAGATTGAAAATCTTCGTTTTGATAGGGTGGAAGAGACTTAAATATCAGAAGACGCAAATTTTGGACCTAAGATACCAAAATTGCGAATGATACAAGGATATCTTTACCGAGGGATATCAAGAACTGACTCCGCTGGGGAAAAGAGATTGGGAAGGATATCTCAATCCGTTTTAGGAAGAGAATCCGTTTTATTGGGAAAGCAAGTGTATGCTTCGCCTGGGAATGATAGCTTTGTAAGAAAAGCTTACCTATCGACATTATCGACTATCAGCATGGGGATAGACCTGTTTAATAATGCGAAGGTGAAAGATATGAAACTGTATTTCCGACTATCAGCATTGTGATAGACTTGACAAGGTAAAAGAGTTTCAAAGGTTCGGTTAATATTATCGACTATCAGCATGGTGATAGACATGTTAAATAATATAACCAGAACAAAAGGGTTACCGACTACCAGCCTTGCGATAGTGGTTCTGAAGACATGATCAATTATCAGCCGAGTGATAAAATGATCCTGGAGACTTTGCTAGGGAAATTACTGGTTATTCAGCCTTGTGAACAGTAATAAGGCCCTGATTGTCAAATGGTCTTCATGATTGATTTCCTTGAAAGGAAAAAACTTTTGAAAGAGACATAAGCTGCTCAGATGACGAGGCTATTGCTTTATTGTCTATTTTTTCACGACTCTGTTTGAGGAATCGGAATTTGAATTTTGGGTAAAGACAAGGTTCTAACCAAGAATGAATTGGAAAGAAACGGTCAAACAAGACTTTGCTCCCATGAGGAATGAACTCAAATGGGGATTTTCTCCTTTGTTTTGAGGGGAAAAACTAAAGCAACCTTCTTCCACGAGGAATGATCTCAGTGGGGAACTGGAGAAAGAAAATGTTTTTTCTGCTTATGGGTGACAACCTACTGGAGAGATGACACGCCCATACTTGTTTCTTTCCTTTCTTTTCTTTTTCTTCTTTTTTTTTTTTACTTTTTGGGATAGATATATCCTGAACAAGTGATTTCGAAGAAAACCAAAAAAAATGCAAGAATGTATACATGATGCAAATATGTATGAATGATGAATGTCATGAATGTAGCATGCATACTGACAATACTGACAGACAAGGAAGTATATACTGGAGAAGGACCGACGTCGCAATACAACCAGATACTTGGCAAATGTTCTTCAACACGGTGTAGATAACACAGGTGATGAATGGTGTTGCGTGCTTTAAACTTCTCTGGGGAAGATGAGCATCTTTTCTTATTGAGATGGAAGAATCCTTTCACTGGAGATGGAAAATCTTCGTTACTGGGGATAAAAGACCTCCTTCACTGGGGATAAAAGACCTTCTTCACTGGGGATAGAAGAGCTTTTCCTATCATAATCTTTGATTCATCCTATGGAGATAGTTGTTGATGTTCCTTCCGTTGTTCACAACTCAAAGGAAAGTTTCGCTTTTATTTTGAAAAAGAAAAGTGAAGTAAATTCATTTAAAACTTATTTTTTTCTTTTTTGTTTCAAAAGTGAATAACACAATTAAAGCGTCATTTTGCAAGCTGAAAGAAATTAAAGATTGCAAACAAATGGGCACAAGGCTCAAATTTATTTAATAGGATGGTAATCAGCTAAAGGCGTGATTCCATGGAGTATTTACAAAAGTTGGAAATGGTAATTATGCGGAAAAGGCTACATTGAAAGCAATAACCACTATTCCCTAACAACCTTGAGTTCCAACTGTGCTTGTCGCTTCAGATTGGCGATGATTTGATTGAAGATCCTTTGATGAAAAAGACTCCTCAGGTGACGAAGTACGTACTGATGCAGTTACTTTGTCATGAATCCCTAATTTTTGCCTAGATTGCCCTTTCAGGTTTTCAATCTACCAGGATGAATTTTTTTCTGTTTATTGTCTCTAATTTTTGCCTGGACCGCCCTTTCGGGTTTTCAGTCCACCGAGACGCTCATTTTTGCCTAAGTCGCCCTTTGCGGGTTTTCGACTTACCGAGCTGTTCTTTTGTATTTTTTTTAGACAAAGTATTTCTTGACTGCATCAGCATTCACAGGATGTGGGAGTTCATCACCATCCATGGTTGTAAGAATCATGGCGCCGCCAGAAAATGTTCTTTTGACAACATACAGGCCTTCGTAATTAGGAGACCATTTGCCCCTAGAATCTGGTTGAAAAGACAAGATCTTTTTAAGCACGAGGTCACCTTCTCGAAATTCACGAGGTCGAACCTTTTTGTTGAAAGCCTGTTTCATCCTTGCTTGGTATAACTGTCCATGGCATAGAGCAGTCATACGTTTTTCTTCGATTAAGTTCAACTGATCGTATCTGCTTTGACACCATTCAGCCTCTGATAACTTAGTTTCCATGAGGACTCTCATTGATGGGATTTCAACTTCTACGGGGAGCACAGCTTCCATGCCGTATACTAGAGAAAAGGGAGTTGCCCCTGTTGAAGTACGCACTGAAGTACGGTATCCATGTAAAGCAAATGGCAACATTTCATGCCAGTCTTTGTAAGTGACGACCATTTTCTGGACGATCTTCTTGATGTTCTTGTTAGCAGCCTCAACTGCGCCGTTCATTTTTGGTCTGTAAGGAGAAGAGTTATGATGCTCAATCTTGAATTCCTCACATAATTCTTTCATCATCTTGTTATTCAAGTTTGAACCATTGTCAGTAATGATCTTGCTGGGAATACCATATCGGCAAATGATGTTATTCTTGATAAACCTCACAACCACTTGTCTTGTAACATTGGCGTAAGATGCTGCTTCGACCCATTTGGTGAAGTAATCAATTGCTACCAAGATGAAACGATGACCGTTTGAAGCTTTTGGTTCGATCATTCCAATCATGTCGATCCCCCACATGGAAAAAGGCCATGGAGATGAGAGAACGTTGAGTAGAGTCGGTGGCACATGGATCTTATCTGCGTAGATCTGGCACTTGTGACATCTCTTCACGTGTTTATAACAATCAGATTCCATTGTCAACCAATAGTAACCTGCTCTTAAGATCTTTTTGGACATTGCATGCCCATTTGAATGAGTTCCAAAGGACCCTTCATGCACTTCATGCATTAACATGTCTGCTTCGTGTCTGTCCACGCATCTGAGCAAAACCATGTCGAAGTTTCTTTTGTATAGCACATCTCCGTTCAGGAAGAAACTGCCAGAAAGTCTCCTTAGAGTTTTCTTATCTTTGTTTGATGCCCCAAGTGGGTACTCTTGAGTTTGAAGGAAGCGCTTGATGTCGTGGAACCACGGTTTATCATCGATGACTGCTTCGGTTGCAAACACATAGGCGGGCCTTTCAAGGCGCGTGATTCTGACTGTAGGCATATCATTCCAATGATTGACTTTGAACATGGAAGATAGAGTAGCCAAGGCGTCTGCCATTCGATTCTGATCTCGAGGTATATGATGCAATTCAACCTTGTTGAAGAAAGTCAGCAGACGTCTTGCATAATCTCTGTAAGGAATCAAACCAGGGTGGTAAGTTTCCCACTTGTCTTTGATTTGGTTGATCACGAGGGCTGAATCTCCATATATGTCGAGGATCTTGATCCTTAAGTCAATGGCTTCTTCGAGACCCATGATACAAGCTTCATATTCTGCGATGTTGTTGGTGCAATCAAATAGCAATCTGGCGGAGAACGGGATATGAGTACCCTTGGGAGTGATAATGATTGCCCCAATTCCATTGCCAAAAGCGTTTACTGCTCCATCAAAAATTAGGCCCCATCTTGATCCGGGCTCAGGACCTTCTTCAGGTAACGGTTCGTCACAATCTTTCATCTTTAAGTACATGACATCTTCATCAGGAAAGTCAAACTTGAGAGATTGGTATTCATTAATTGGTTGATGCGCCAAATGATCGGCGAGAATGCTTCCTTTGACTGCTTTTTGAGCACGGTATTCAATGTCATACTCAGATAGCAGCATTTGCCATCGGGCAATCCTTCCTGTTAAGGCAGGCTTTTCAAAGACATACTTGATCGGATCCATTCTGGAGATTAACCAAGTAGTATTGTTGATCATGTACTGGCGGAGACGTTTTGAAGCCCAGGCCAAAGCACAACATGTTTTTTCGAGCATGGAGTAACGAGACTCACAGTCTGTGAATTTCTTACTCAAGTAAATAGATGGCATGCTCCTTCTTACCGGTTTCATCTTGTTGTCCAAGCATACAACCCATGGATTCTTCCAACACAGTAAGGTACATGATTAATGGTCTTCCTTCAACTGGAGGAATCAATATTGGTGGTTCTAACAGGTACTCTTTGATACTGTCGAACGCTTTCTGGCAATCTTCAGTCCATACAACCCCTTGATCTTTGCGGAGAAGCTTGAAAATTGGCCCACAAGTAGCAGTCATTTGAGAGATAAATCTGGAGATATAGTTCAATCGTCCGAGAAACCCTCTTACTTGCTTTTCAGTCTTTGGTGCAGGCATCTCTTGAATAGCTCTGACTTTGTCGGGATCTACTTCAATACCTCTTTGGCTGACAATGAAACCCCAGAGTTTTCCAGATCTAACCCCAAAAGTACATTTGTTAGGATTCAGGCGAAGCTGATATTTCCTTAGTCGTTGAAACAACTTCAAAAGGTATTCAATATGTTCTTCTTCTGTGCTGGACTTGGCTATCATGTCGTCCACATAAACTTCAATTTCTTTATGCATCATGTCATGAAAGAGAGTAGTCATTGCCCTTTGGTAAGTTGCACCTGCATTCTTTAATCCAAACGGCATCACTTTGTAGCAAAAGGTACCCCATGGGGTGATGAAAGATGTCTTCTCCATGTTTTCAGGAGCCATCTTGATCTGATTATAACCGGAGAACCCGTCCATGAAGGAAAAGACGTTGAACTTAGCGGTGTTATCAACCAACATGTCGATATGCGGTAATGGAAAGTCATCTTTTGGACTGGCCTTGTTCAAGTCACGGTAGTCAACACACATTCTGACTTTGCCATCTTTCTTCGGAACTGGCACTATGTTAGCCAACCATTGAGGATACTCTGAGGTGACAAGAAAACCTGCGTCGAGCTGTTTTTGAACTTCTACTTTGATCTTGTTAGCCATATCAGGGTGAGTCCTTCGCAATTTCTGCTTAACTGGCGGACATTCTGGCTTCAATGGCAAGTAATGCTGAACAATATTGGTATCCAACCCAGGCATGTCTTGGTAGGACCAGGCAAACACGTCAACATATTCTTTGAGAAGGTCTGTCAACTTACTCTTGATATCAGCATCAAGCAGTGATCCAATGGTCACTTCTTTTTTGTCTTCTTCAGAACCCAAGTTGATCTTTTCTAAAGGCTCTTTGTGAGGCAGAATGGCTCTTTCCTCGTGCTTAAGTAATCGAGAGATCTCGTCCGGGATCTACTCTTCTTCCTCTTCTTCGGCTTCGAACACAAGAAACTCAAAGTTGGGAGATGGCATAGGGTTATTGCATTCAATGGGTTTATCAATAGTAAATCTGCACATGTGATTTATATCTATTTCAGAAAATTTATGAATGCAGGAGTGTATGCAGATTTTTTTTTTGAGAAAGTTTTTTTTTCTTGGTTTTTTTAGGATTACCATTTCCAGAAAAAAAGCAAAAAAATAAAACACATAGTGTAGGGAATTCAAAATGACGCTTTATTTATGATTCATTTTTGAAACAAAGCCCTAAACACAAACTCATTTGCCTTGGGCAGGACAAAGAGGGAAACTTTTAAAACAAAGCCCTATACACAAAGTTATTTGGGGGGAACATTTAAAAGCAAAGCCCTATAAAACATCTCTCTGCTTTGGGCAAGGCAGGAGGTCAAAATAACAGCGAGGTGATTACTTTGAGCGGCGAACAACATTCGGAACGTCGACAGCTTTCCAGTAGCAACGAACTCCTCTGTGATTATGTATTCAGGAAAATTCTCCCCAGAGTTGTCTTTAGTATTGACATTGACCGCTGGTCGAGCAGGATTTGAAGGTCCTGGTTTGTCAACCTTGTTCTTTGTAGAGTTGAAACGGTCTTCTTCTACTTCTTGAAGAGCATATGATGAGTCACAATCTTCAGAATTTTCAGGATGTATTTCCCAGTCTTCAGGATGAAGAGACTCATTGTCAGCGACACTTTCCGAGTCAGTTGCGGGACCATCTTCCCCTTCATCTTCAAAAATGGCGTTTATGTGATAATAACCATCTTCAAGATTATGAACCTTGGCAGATACATTGTAGTTGAAATTTTCAGTAATTTCAGGCTGCTGAGAAAATTGACAGGGCTGATAGGCCTCTTCTGGTTGACTATCATATTCAAAGGAATCTCCCCATCCAGTTGGTTGGATATCCTTAATCGCAATCTTGTAACTTTCAGGTGCAGTATATTTCACCATATAATCAAATTTCCCACTTGGTTGTCCCAAGGTGTCCCAGATTTCTGCAGGAACAGGCTCAGTTTCTTTGCCTTTGGGTTTCTCTGACGGAGGATATGGTTCTTCCTGAGATATGTATCCCGAGTCATTGAGATAACATTTCCATTCTTCTTCACTATCGGAGAGACCTTCTTCGAAGCATTCTTCAATAAGGACATTGACCTCTTGAGGAATTGGGTTAAGGAATCCTCCACTATGGAACGTTTCTTTGATCGGACGAAGGGTTTCATCCTTCTTGGTGCAGTTTGAGAATGTTGGTGAACATCCGAGACCTGCTCTAGTTTCATTCTTGGTAGGGATCACAACTTGCCCCCAGCCAGTGGTAGTTCCATCTTTCACTACTTTTACTGCCTCTTTATATGAAGAAATTGATGCTTTCTTTTTTGAAGATTCGTCTTCTAAAGAGAGACCTTGGAACTGAGTTCCTTCCACATCATCAGCACTGATGAAAGAGAAATTGGATAAATGGCTCACCATCGAGGCTTGTTCTCCACTTATTGTTACCAATTTTCCATTTGTTACAAATTTCAACTTTTGGTGGAGCGTAGAAGTTACTGCCCCTGCTTCATGGATCCATGGTCGTCCTAACAGACAGCTATAAGCAGCTTGAATGTCCATGACCTGGAAGGTGATTTGAAATGTATGTGGACCAATTGTCATGGGAAGGTTGACTTCGCCGATAACAGATTTTCGCGATCCATCAAATGCTTTGACTACCACACCACTGAATTTCATAGGCATTCCTTGGTAAGACAAGCGAGCAAGAGTCGTTTTTGGCATAACATTCAAGGAAGATCCGGTGTCTACTAACACATTGGACAAAGAGTCTGACTGACAGTTCATAGAAATGTGCAAAGCAAGATTGTGATTTCTACCCTCCTCGGGGAGTTCTTCATCACAGAAGCTTAAATTGTTGCAAGCTGTTATGTTGGCTATTATCCCATCAAAGTGATCAACAGTCACATCATGGTCTACAAAAGCTTGATCTAAGACTCTCATCAGGGCTTCCCTGTGGGCTTCTGAATTCAACAGCAATGAAAGTATTGAGATTTTTGAAGGAGTCTGCATAAGCTGATCCACAATCTTATATTCACTTCTTTTGATAAGTTTCAAAATTTCATCAAAGTCAGGATTGACATTGGTTCCACTGGATTGACCAACATCAGTGTTTGTATTACTGACAGGAGTTTCCACAGGATTCCCTACTGGTGTATTGACAGGATTTTGCCCGGTAACAGGAGCAACAGGCTGCTTTGGAGGTAGCGGAGTATACACACGTCCACTTCTTGTTACACGACTCACATCAGCAATGTTTACAACAGATGAAAGAGTAGGCAAAGGAACTTCTTGTCCGTCCTTTATCATTGTGGTATTGTAGTTGTATGGAACTGCCTTGTCAGAGTCATAAGGAACAGGTCCAGGTAGACAAATGATTAAAGGAGCAACAGGAACCTTCGGCTTGTTGTAAGTAACTTCCATGCGCTCAGGCATGTTGAAATGAGGAACGATGACGTTAACTGTAGGCATTTCCGAGTTGATATCTGAGACTAAAAGCTCATGCGGATAACATCCTATCATGTTAACTTCATTTTCATCCCTATTTCTGTAGATCTCAATAGTACCATTATCTAGCAAAACTTGGAGATCTCTTCTCACAATCGAACACCCGTGAGGATCCACACAACATATTCTACAGGAACCGTATTGATGTTGGCGAAAATTCTGCCCCCGACAAAGAGTGGCGTGCATTTGTACCAAATCTGCTCTTGAGAAGTTGATATTATAGACTCGGTATTGGCCAGGACATCCATATACCATGTTTACAACATGCCCTCCATGATTGGGCAGCGGATTTGATTGCACATTAGGATTCAAATTTCTGAAAGAGAGGAGATTAGATCTAACCAACCTCTGAACTTCATATTTCAAAGCTATGCAATGCTCAAGATCATGGCCAGGTGCCCCTTGATGATAAGGGCATGAAACCTCAGCTTTGTACCACCATGGGAGTCTCTCAGGTACTGGTGGTGGTGCTTTAGTTTGAATAAGGCCTCTTTCAATCAGTGCAGGGTACAATTCTGTGTAGGTCATTGGAATCGGATCGAACTGTGGAGTTCTTTGTACTCGATTCTGATTATTGTTTAACTGCTGAGCCTGTTGTCGAGGCTGTTGTTGTTGAAACTAAGGAGTGAATCCTGGATTCGGTGTTGTGTTAACGACTGGTGTGATAGAAGCAACCTGTCGTTGACGATTGACATTTCCTCTTGGCTTTCCTTGGGATACCATGTCAACACTTTGTTCTTTCTTCTTTGGGAAACCACTTCCGAACTTTTTGGTTCCGCTTGAAGATCCACCTTCTTTAGTCAGACGTCCGGTTCGGACTCCTTCTTCTAGACGCATCCCCATGTTTACCATTTCGGTGAAATCACTTGGAGCACTAGCAATCATGCGTTCATAATAAAACGGACTGAGAGTATTCAAGAAGATCTTTGTCATCTCTTTCTCTTTTAATGGTGGATTAATCTGAGCAGCAGTTTCTCTCCATCGTTGGGCATACTCTTTGAAAGCTTCATGATCTTTCTGAGCCATGGATCGAAGCTGATCTCTGTCTGGAGCCATATCCGAGTTATACTTGTATTGTCGGACAAAGGCCTCACCTAAGTCATTGAATGTTCGAATATTAGTGCTATCCAAGCCTGTGTACCACTTCAGTGCGGCACCAGTTAAACTGTCTTGAAAGTAATGGATAAGCAACTGATGATTATCTGCATAAGTAGACATCTTTCTAGCATACATCACAAGATGGCTTTGTGGACAAGAACTACCTTTGTACTTCTCAAAGTCAGGGACCTTGAACTTAGCAGGTATCTGTACACTGGGAACCAAACATAGTTCCTGAGCATTCTTTCCAAACAAGTCTTTTCCGCGGATAGCTTTAACTTCCAGCTGCATCTTGTTGAATTGTTCTTGGAGATCTCCTACAAGGCTTCGCTGATTTGTGCTATCACCCTGATTATGATAAATCTCATTGTCTCCGTAAGGAACAGTGTGAACCATAGGAGTCGGAACCGTCATAGTGGGTTGAGAAAGTGCCATAGTGATTTGGGAAAAAGTTACCCCTGAATGTGGAATAAATGCTGAACCTTGTGCAGCAGGTGCTTCAGTTGTAGCTGTTTGAACCCCAGAGAAATTATGGCGGAAACCTGTACCAAAAGTGAAAGGCGGGCCCCAACCTTCTGGCATGGAGAAAGATGGAATGCCGAATGCAACCGTAGAAACTGGAGTAGTAACCTCAGATGTTACTGTTGCTTGACTGTTGGGTGGCGGCGGTTGATTCTGTGCAACCATTAAAGAGTCAACCAGAGTAGTGAGACTTTCCAATTTTTCCTGAAGAGTGGTCACTGTACCACGAAGCTCAACATTCTCTTGTTCAGAGTGTTCCATTACTCTTCTTCTGCTTGAACGAGTATTGTATCTGTGATCTGATTGCGAGCGCGGTCGAGAAACTTTGAGACGCGACAGCTTGACGATCTAATGGAGAAAGATCCAAAAGATAAGACTCTATACAACAGACTCGATATGCAGAATGATGTATGCAAAAAAAGTTTATGATTTTTTTTCCAAATATTTTAAAGATTATTTCCTTGCAAACATTTGTACACAAACTGTTCTTTTATTCAATAAATGGGAAATGTTACAACATTGGAGCATAGCTCCTTACAAAAGCAAATGATAAATAAAAAGCTAAACAATCCTAAGCATCTTCATCAGACGAAGAACCAAATGCATTGTGCAGCTTGAGCTTCATGATTTCTTTCCCATAGTAAGCTTTCAATTCGGCCTTTTCGGTCTTTAGCTTGTCAACAATATTCTTCCAATCGTCAGGAGTTGGAGCGTTGCTTGTTGAACCTTCAGGTTTTTTCTTGCTTTCTTTGATGTACCTCTTGATTGCAGCGTCTTTCTGACGAATCTTCTCATCTTTACTCATGAGCCATCCATCTTGACAGTAGAGAGTTTCTTCGTGATCTTTCACTTGTTTCTTCAACCTTCTGTTTTCCATATCGGTCCTACGAAACTTGTGCTCCCAAGCGTTTTTCTCTAACCTCATCTTGGCTAAAGTGTCTTGGTATTCCTTCATAGTGGGAATGGGAATTTGAAACTCCTTTGCTCTTTTCTTTACCCAGCAGGTGTAGGCGTCCGTAGCAATGCAATTCCTTTCCTCACCTTTTTCTTTCCATCGGACGTCGTACCAAGCTCTCATCATTCTTGTCTTCAACCTTTGAGGATCTTCCTTTTCTTGATAGAAGTAGCTTTCTACTGCGAGACCAACAGGTTTAACTGAATTTGCATACCCGAGTTGTCGTCGGGCTAAGATCGGATTGTAGTTAATTCCTCCTTGTGTACCAATGAGAGGTACGTTGGCGAATTCTCCGCAACTATCAATGGTTTCTGTACCACAGCGAGCCAAGGTATACCAACGGATATCATTATTAGTAAGAGACATAAGTCTTCGAGGCCATCGCAAACCTTCTCGGTTTTCTGTGAAAATAGGAGACTCAGGTAAGTGTGAAATAATCCATTTGAACAACAAAGGTGCACAACATACAATGATTCCACCGCCTTGGCGATTCCTATGATGGACAGAGAAATACATGTCACCAAGTAAAGTCGGAACAGGATTTCCAATCAGAAAAATCTTTATGGCATTGATATCAACAAAGTTGTCGATATTGGGAAACAGAACCAACCCATAGATGAGCAAGGCTAGTACAGCTTCAAAAGCTATCATGCTACCAGTTTCGATGAAATCAAAGGCTTTCTTTATCAGGAAGTGTGAGGTTAAACCCGGGAGGTTTCCTTTGGTAGTCCAATTACTCTCTACTTCAGATTTCTTCAAGTGGATACTTGTTGCGATGACATGTGACTTAGGAATGGCTTCCAAACCATTGAAAGGTATTTTGTCAGACACAGGAATACCCAAAAGATTGGCATATTCTTCCAAGGTCGGTACCAACTGGTAGTCTGGAAAGGTGAAACAACGGTAGACGGGATCATAGAACTGAACCAAAGTTTTGAGAAGTCCTTCATCAACATGAGTGTTCAGGATAGGCAAAAGTTTTCCATAACTTTTCCTAAAATTGGAAGGATTTTGTACAGAAGATGCTAACTCTATCAGTTTTCCCACATCAGGCGCTTTGAAACCGTATTTCTTGGTATGCCTTTTTACTTCTTCCATGACTAAATCCTAAAATGTTTGCAAAGAAAATTTCTCTAAATCTTTGGAAAAATCATGTTTTTTTTTATGGAAAAAGATGGTTTTTTTTGAATGTATGAATGCGTGGATGCATGAATGCCACATATTCAAACATGGTAAAACAGACATGGTAATGGTAACGCAAACATGGTACACAAACATGGTAATTCAAACATAGTACACACAGGTTCAAAGGTCCAGCGTCACGAGCATGAGGTCAGAGAACCAAATAGGGATAGATCTAGTTAATCACCTGTACAACATGTTCTACTGATACGTCAGAGTCTACATTTTTCTTTCGGATATTACCGGCTTTCACAACTAAACTGATGAGCCAGAAATATTCTCAAGAAAAACTCGTCTGAGTGTGGTTCTCCGCATGACAACTATCCAAGTCTTCACCTGGATCGTTTCTGCACCACGTCCTAATAAGGCCAGGATGGGTTGGGGTTCTACGGCCAAATCAGCTTCTACAGTTCAATGCGGCAATAATGTCTTCGCTACGAAAGCATGCTAAACATATATTACCAACAAGGAACCTCCACTGAGCGGAAGGATTCTCAAGTGCGCCTGCACATGACTATACCCTCCACCTAATTTCTTATGTGTACTTAATCCGGGTTAGGATTTGTCCATAATGTATCACTTGTAACAGAACCAACACAAGTAACAGAACCAAAGAATCACACATGTAACAAAAATTAAAATAAAAACAATAATTAGAAATAACCCTTCCTTTGGAAACAATAAAAAGATGGTCCCCAGTGAAGTCGCCATTTTTCTGTCGCGGGCGAAAAACCGTTTTGTTCCTCTTTTTTGTGGGATGAGACACCTGATGCCTTCTTTGGGCTCGAGTGCTCATAAAAATGATTTTTCTTTTATTTCGACCAAACTTTTTATTATTTCCAAAGGAGGAAAAGGAAAAAAGCTGCAATAACCTAAAAAGTGGGGGGAGATCTTGGGTAAGAGGGTTGGTTATACGAAGGGAAGGTATTAGCACCCAACGTATCTGTAGTACTCTACAGGGTTCTTTATTGTTTTTTATTCTATGCTACGGTGAAGGTTCTGTTGTGAAATAGGTGGGACCTAAGGTGTTTGTTTGATTATGCTCGCAAAGATCATCGAGATCCTCTGCATACATATCCCTTAGAGGGAATCATAGCATCTGTAGCTCGGGGTCTACGGGTGCTAAGGTTTGAATGGTTTTTTTTTGTTTTGTTTTGCTCGCCAAGGATCGACCTTGTGCCTACGTATTCTCAAAGGGATGTTGAGAAAGTCAGAGCAATCGTAGTTCCCACTTATGCTAGTGGAAGCAAAGGAAAATAGACAAATGTCGTCTAAATGCTAGATGTATCTAATCTATATCATCACATACATCTGTTTGTTTTTGTTTGAAAAATCTTTTCATTATAAGCCCGGGGCCATGCCACTTAGGGTGCTTAGAATGATAAAGATGTTTTTGTTGTTTAACCAGCCTTGTGGCAAAAACTTTCAATGAAGTCAGCCTTGTGACAAAAAGTTTTGATTAATCAGCCAGCCTTGTGGCAAAAGTTTCAATGAAGTCAGCCTTGTGACAAAAACTTTGATTAATCATCCAGTACGGTGGTAAAACAGTTTGATTGATTAGCCAGCCTTGTGGCAAAAAGTTTGATTGATTGATTGTTTGTGATGATATAGAAGAGATACTCCTAGCATAGAGATGAAAAATGTCTAATCTCCTAGGGTATTTGATTTGGATATTGGGGATGCTTATAAGAAGCCCGTGGGTCCTTGTACGAAGCCCAAGAGGAGGCTATCCGAGGGTCCTTGCATTGTAAGCCCAAGAGGAGGCTATGGGAGGGACAATCCAGGGTCCTTGCGTTGTAAGCCCAAGAGGAGGCTATGGGAGGGTCACTCGTTTGTACAAAGCCCAAGGGGAGGCATGGTATAGTTGGTCTGAGCTCTTAGAGCGATTTCACCGGGAAACCATACTCTATGTCCTAACCTAAACTAGTGGAGATTCTTTGCACGAAGCCCAATAGGAGGCTATGGGGAACCTAGTGTTGTACTAAGTTGAACAAGCACACATATCACACATATGAACAAACATGAACAAGTATGAACAAACATGAACAGGTATGAACAATTATATATATGAAAAAGTGTGTGTATATAATGGAGTTTATGAAGGAAATATACCTGTAAGCATGATCCATTTGTATACACGGGGCTCGGGACTCACACTCGGGGAGAGGTCCACTTGAATTTATTCAAAGCTATGTAAACAGGTATTTACAAAGGGGCTTGGGACTTATACCTACATGGAGGCCCATGATATTTTTTGGGAAGATTTAAAGAAACCTTCATTTTTGGTTTGTTATTCAAAGTTTAAAAACAAACTGATCGAGGTATGTACAAAAAAGGTGTATGTACAAAAAAGTGTATGTACAAAAAGTGTATGTACAAAAAGGCGTACAATGAAATACCTAATTTCATGTACTGGAATGGGTATGTACGAAAGGGCTCGGGACTTATACCTACATGGAGGCCCATGGTATATTTGAAAAGTTTGAAGTTTTGTTGTTAAAAAAAAACTGTACAAAAGAAAAAAAAGAAATGGGACTTACACTCTCTAATATTCGAGAGGCCCCACTTCGTTTTGAAAATCAATTGATCAGTTAAAAAGATTTAATCAAAAAGAAGTGGTTTATCGTTTTGAAAAAGAATCGCGATCGCTCGTCCTAAAACGATTTGAATTTGACAAAAGTCAACTTAATTAAGTTAAAACAAGTTTTAATGCTTAATTAAGACCTAAATGATTAGGGTTTGATCACAAAAAATATTTACAAGTGATTAGGTTAAAAATTAAATGAAAAAACAATATTTAAAGTATTAAAAATACTTAAAAATAAGTCATTTTAAACCTAAATAAAAACATATTAAATAAATATTTTTTGATGATTTTTTTTTGATATTGTCAAAATAGGTATATTAAATAAGAAGTGTGTAAAAAATGAAGAAAAAATAATGAATTTTGATTGGTTAAATTAATTGATGAAGTTTGTTAAAAAATGAAAGAAAACAAGTGGTAAAAAATTGGTTTTGTCTCCACTAGGGTTTGAACCCACGCCCTCTCTCTCACAACTCAAAACACTTGCCAACTGAGCTGCGCGCGCAGCTTGTAATATACACGCTTCTATTGAATTATATTTTAAACTTAGCATTTGAAATTTCCAAACCAAAACTGGCGCCAAGAACACACCTTCAACTGATTTTCAAAAATCTTCAAAACTGTGTTGTTTTGATCAATCAAAGGGTCTATCTCACTCGGTTTTTCACGAGGAACATGATGATGACCTTTAATTTCATTTATTTTCACTCTAAGGGGGTCAATTTTCGCATGAACATGAAGAACCCTAAAACTGAATTTGATCGTGAAATCGTGTATGTGCAAGTTATGATGCAATTGATTGAGGGTTAATGATCCCCATGTGTGCAGAAACAAGATGGTATATCAATATTTCATTTATGATGCATGATTCATAGAGTTTGAAGTTCATGAGCACTTACCTCAAAAACGGCCAAACTGGAAATTGAAATCGTGCCTGGAGGTGTTACAGATGCTTTGTGATGATCTAGATAGCTTCAGTGATGATTATGGAACATGTCTGGATGCTTAGAATGAGTTGAATTCGTCTGAGCATAGTCATGGGACCCGATCTGCAGTTGCTTGGAGTGAGGATCGAATCTGATGATGGAGGTGTTTCAGGTCATGGATGATGATTGGTATAGCTCATATATGATATATGGAATGTGTTTGAAGCATTAGTTTGGACAGAAATGAGCTTGTGTGGATTTTGGCATGATAAGGCTCATTTCATGTTCATATGGAGGTTGAAAAGTGAATCTGAGTTTTGGGGTGATTTGGGGTGTGTGAGTGGTTCAAACACATCCCATATGATGTTTATGAGTTGTTAGAACCATCACTTTGGCCATAACTTCAATGATTTGGAGGTTGAGTTTTCTACCTCTTTGAAAACTATGAAACTTGCAATTCAAGAAAGAAGAGAGAAAACCTATAATTGTGAGGTTTTGGTGTGAATTGAAGAGTGATTTGCACCTCTATTTATAGGCCAAAGTTTCTGAATACAAAGCTCTTGCAAGTTGATCAAGAATGATGATTTGGCTTAAGAGATAAAAAGGAATCTTTTACATTTAATGCCAAATGGTTAAAGTGACCAAACCATGGTTAAAACTCTAGCTTCTTATCCTCTTCCATTCTGATCTTCTAATCAGAAAATATCTCTCAATTATTGCTTCTATGCATCATTGCTTGGATTATAGGTCATGTAGTCTTGAAACTTAGTGAAAAATGGTGAAAATTCAAGTGAAAATGATCACTAAATGCATAATTCAAAACCATAGCTACACCCCATATTTTTTCATGCTCTTGGACATTTTGGAAAGCTCATATTACACACTTCAAAACCCTAGTTGAAAGTTTCTTCAAGATCCTTAAGGAAGTGGGTGAAAAAGATCCATGAACTTTGAGAAAAATGAAGTTTCAAGTGAAATTTTCCAAAGATGCCAACTTTGAAGCTCCATATCTCTTAAATGGTTGATCTTATGGAAAAAATTTATATGTGTCAAAGTTGTTTATTGGATCAAAATCTACAACTTTCATGTTGGAAGTTTTTTTCAGTTTGTAGGTGAAATTTTGAGTTATTCCCCTTCAAAGTTTGGAAAAAACCATGAAAAACACTTAGAAAAATTTTCTAAGTATGAAAGTCAAACTTTTGACTTTTTGATTCTTGATTGATTTTCTTGATTTTTCTTGATCAAATGACTTCTCATATCATATATTGATGATTTAAAACTTCAAAAGTCATGGTTGACCAAAATTCCCCAAAAGTCAATGGTGATCTTTGATTCTCATATGTTTAAAGGGCATCCACGACCCATCCATGATTCATGACATTTTTATTTCATTTTAATTAAATTTTATTCATTTAAAGTTTAATTAAAGTGAGATAATTCAAAGATATTATCAAAGATGCTTATGGTTGCCAATCAAGACCAATTCAAGATGTTTAAATATATTATTGCAAGATTGAAGAGAATAATACTTGAGTGTTTTAACCATGGTTAAGAAATACACTCATTGAAAATATTCCATTATCATATTTTTTCTACAAAATCAATCATGACAATTTCCACTTGCAAGGCTTCCAAGATCAAACTCTTTGCCTATAAATAGAACTTCATTTTCTTCATTCAAGGGAGGAAAAATAGGAGGAGGAACAAGAGAAGAATAACAACACACTCCAAAAGCATAGCATAAGTTTCATATTTTTCAAAAGTTTCAAGAAACTTGTAAAAATCAAGGCTCATTCAAATAGCCACTTTCAATCAATTTCAATCCCTCTATTCCACTCTTGGAACATCATAGAGTAAGTACAATGTAATTTTTAATATGTAGTAGTGTTAGGAGTTCATGAATTAAAAACTCCATATTTATGCATATTTTCAATTTCTCAAAAAAAAATGTTTTAATTTTAGTTTTAAGTTGATAAAATGTTTATTTAATTTTTAACATAAAAATATTTTATTTTCTTTTCATAATTAATTTATATTGCTTAATTAATTAGTAATTATGTAAATATTGCTTTTTTTAATTATTTTTAACCAATCAAAAAACTCCAAAAATATTTTCCTTTTAGATTTAGGTTTATATTTTTTTTATAATCTAATTTTTGACATATAAAATAATATTTTTCTTGTTAAGTTTAATTATTTGTATAATTATTTGTTTAATTAGCTTGTTAATTAACTTAAAATCAATTCCAAAAAAAAATCACAAAAAGAATGAATTAAGTTTAATTTGTTTTATATTTATTTTTGTATATTATTTAATATTGTTTCTTATCTTTTTCCTTTGTCCTGAATCAGAATAAAAGATCAAATATGGCAGAGATTGTATGCAGTTGTTTTAAGACTTTTGGAAATTTATCGTGTAGTCGCTATGATTCTATCAAGCTTCTGATAAATTTTCATTAATTTTAAATCCGAGATCATCATTCACTCACCATCGATCTTCACTAACATCGTGAATATACTTGACTAGCTTCAAGATGATTCACGTGCTAACATACTAACAATTAACTTTACATTCCGCATTTTATTATATTGTTCTTTATATTTCTTGCTTTATACTTTATTTTATCATTCATCATATTTATGTTTATGCTATTTTTCCTTTGTCCATTTGGACATATTATTTATATTTCTGCTATTTTTTCTTTGTCCATTTGGACATATTATTTATATTTCTGCTATTTTTCCTTTGTCCATTTGGACATATTATTTATATTTCTGCTATTTTTTCTTTGTCCATTTGGACATATTATTTATGTTTCTGTTATTTTTTTCTTTGTCCACTTGGACATATTATTTATATTTCTGCTATTTTTCCTTTGTCCATTTGGACATATTATTTATATTTCTGCTATTTTTCCTTTGTCCACTTGGACATATTATTTATATTTCTGTTATTTTTCCTTTGTCCATTTGGACATATTATTTATGTTTCTGTTATTTTTTCTTTGTCCACTTGGACATATTATTTATATTTCTGTTATTTTTCCTTTGTCCATTTGGACATATTATTTATGTTTCTGTTATTTTTTCTTTGTCCACTTGGACATATTATTTATGTTTCTGCTATTTTTCTTTGTCCACTTGGACATATTATTTATGTTTCCGCTATTTTCTCTTTGTCCATTTGGACGTTTATATTCCGCTATTTTCTCTTTGTCCATTTGGACGCTATGTTTATGTTTCCGCTATTTTCTTTTTGTCCACTTGGACCATACTTTACTTTTATGCTAAAACACTAATAAACAACAAAAATCTAAAAAAAAAACGCTTAAGGTTCTCTCTTGGACTACTGGTTACTATCCCTAGCATTTTGGAGATTCGGACTTATGGACTTAGTGCCTCTGGACCCTTATTCTGTTATTACTCTGTGGTTGTTCTGTCTGGCATTGGATTGTTGTCTGTTTGCGTATGCAGGTATTTCCTTGAAAATCCTTGATGGTTAATTCTAAGGCATTGAGATAAGGATTTTACCCGAAAACAGCCGTTACTCTGCCCGATTTTCATCAAAATTTTAATGTGCTTAAATGCAAAGTGGTGCTAAAGATAATAAGTTCATCTGGATCTCCAAGTGGTAATGCGTCGGTCAACTGTTGGTTTCTTATTTTGGTCAGATCATTCTCTCCTTAAACTTTTATTTTAAGCACTAGGATAGCCTTTTCATCTCCTCCCACTTCTTAAATTTTCAAAATCTTCTCCCTTTTTCCAAAATCTTCTTATGTTTGTAAAACCTCTTTTAAAAATCTTTTCTTATAAAATATCTTTTGCCCTTAGTGGCTTTTCTGCAAAAGTTTAGACACGATTAATTGTTGTAGTGAGTTGCGATACCCCACGATTTTGAAATTGATTGATATAATGAGATCTTTTCTGCGTGAGAGAGCTAGTGGCATACTCGTTGATTTTATCCGAGTTGGAGCCCTTCTTTCATTAGCGATGCAAAGAACTCATTTGTTCTCATGCTCAAGATCAATGGCCGAGTATTTCTCTCCGACGATGATAAAGTGTTTATTCGTTTTTTTTTTAAACCGTTTTTCCTTTTAAGCGGAACTACATTAGCTCTGACTTCTCCATTGCACTGAGGAGGTATGTAGGCACAAGGCTTAATGTCTTGCCGAGCTTATTTTAAAAATCAAACAAGAGCAAAAGTGATCTAAGCAAAACTAAGAGCCCATGGATAACCATGGATACAAAGGGTGCTTAAAACCTTCCCTTTGTATAACCAACCCCCCGAACCCAAAATCTGTCAAAAGGTCTTTCCTGTTCTTTTATGCCTTTCCTTTTTTGGATAAAATAAAAGTCGGTGGCGACTCTTGCAAAAATAATAAAAAAAATAATAATAAAAAAAAAAGAAAGAGCAAGGAGTCAGTTCGCCTCAAAAAACCGAGTTTACAGAACTGGCGACTCTGCTGGGGATTTGAAAAATCTTTTTAAAAGAGGGATTACCTTAGAGTTTTATATCACTTTAATATTTGCTCATATTTGTTTATTTTGTTTATTTTGTGTTTTTTTGCTATTCTGGATATATGTGTGGTTCTGTTACAAGTGATACATTATGGACAAATCCTAACCCGAATTAAGTACACATAAGAATTAGGTGGAGGGTATAGTTATGTACAGGCGTACGTGAGAATCCTTCCGCTCAGTGGAGGTTCCTTGTTGGTAATATATGTTTAGCATGTTTCGTAGCGAAGACATTATTGCTTTCATTGAACTGTAGAAGCTGAGTTGGCCGTAGAACCCCAACCCATCCTGGCCTTATTAGGTTGTGGCGCAGAAACTATTCAGGTGAAGACTTGGATTAGTTGTCATGCGGAGAGCCACACTCAGACGAGTTTTTCTTGAGAATATTATTGGCTCACAAGTTCAGTTGTGCAAGCCGGTAATATCCGAAAGAAGAATGTGGACTCTGACGTATCAGTAGAACATGTTGTGCAGGTGATTAAACCCTAGTACTATCCCATGTTTGGTTCTTTGACCTCATGCTCGTGACGTTGAACTTTGGAACCTACCTTATGTGCACCATGTTTGTGTTACCATTTCTGTATATGTGGCATTCATGCATTCATACATTCATAAAAATCTTTTCCTTTGATTTCCAATGAACTCAAAGGTCTTTTTTTTGTAAACATCGTAAGTTTCATCAAACTCAATGGATCTTGGGTGTTGATAGGGTGAAAACTCTAATCCATCAAAATGGATGATTGATTTTGATGATAACCTAATCAATGCTTTAATGCAATGCTTGAATGTTTGCAAATTAATATCTTAAGTTCTTTGAAACTCAAATAATATAAACAACAAATGCATCATTTGCATACATACATCCAGCTTATCCATGAAACTTATCCTTGTATGTCTCCATCTTCGAAGTTGTCTGTCTACCATCGAGCTGATTCTTCCACCTCGGAATCCACTTCCAGAAGGTTTTAGGTCTGATCTTCATTGTCCTTTCCATCAAGGGGCAGCAGGCCATGATTTAGAAAGATGTTTCCCTACTGTTTGCATTTCCTCAGTTATATTGTTTGCTTTTAAACTTTTTTCATTCCAGAATGTTAATTTTAATGAAATGAGCATCGTATTTTTGAATTCATTTTCATCTACTATGTCTATGTTTATGCTTCTTTTACAAAAAAAAAAAAAAAATTATTTTGCTTTCTCTATCAAACTTGTGTTTTATGCAAAGATTGGAGGGAGGATGATGACAAGGAAATACCCAAGTTGTTGAACTGTATGCTTTCAAATAAAACTTTGCTGACGATGTACAGGCATTGTTTCAATTCCCAAACACTGGAGAAATAAGGAAGTTAATCCCTCGTCAACCCCTTTGAGCCTAGAAGTTGGTGTTTCTTTCTATACGAAATAACCCACATTTTAACCCGGGGCAGGGTAGTTCCCAGTTAATTTGGTTGTGCATTCTATTTTAAGAGAATCATTCAATACACCTTTCAACAAGTGTTTTAATCACAAGCTTTCCTCCGCATACATCAAAGAAATGTTGGAGACGCCGAGCAAAAGCCAATGATGGGTCATTATAATCATTAAGCAGGTAGTCACTATCTTTCAGGAAAAAAGTATCAAAAAAAGAAAATCAAAGAAAAGCCTGCTAAGTCAAAATCAAAAAATGACTTAGGCAAAAATTAAGGCATCCCGCTGACTGTGAGTTCAAAATAAACAGCTCAAGCAAAAGTTAGAGATATCAAAAAGAAAAAAAGAGATAAGTCAATAAATTCTTAAACCACAAAATGTTGTGACTATCAAAAGGAAGAAGTGGCTGCCATCACTAAGTTTTCTTGGCTTGTGAACTATCATCATCACAACAGATAAAATTGCAGAAGTCTCTTAGAACCTGAATGCATATTTTGAATTAACTGGGTTTAGGAATGAAGATCATCACGAAGATGGGGTGGGTTACAAAAAATTTGAGCCTTATACCTTTTATTTTTTAAACCGTGAACCTGACCACGTTACAACCTTCAAAAGCCCTAATTGAAGCAAGGTTTATTTTGAAAGCATACTACAACAAGGTTGCGTAAGCTGACTCCCAAGAGATTTACCAATCATTTATGTTGATACCATATCTTTTCTTTATCTTTTACTTTGGTTGTCTTAACCTTTGTGTTTTGACAAGTGATTCCATTTTCTTTACAAAGTGACTTTGATTTCAAAAATATGTTTTGAGCATTGCATTAAAATTACCATTCTTGAATAAACATTTTATTTGCAAGTAAGCACTCATCTTCTAGGAAGTTCAAACAGTAGAGAAACTTGATCAGTGATCCTGTTAGGGGCACATTACTTCAAGATCCTGTTGTTCAGATGTTTAAATCAAGATTTGTTGATCAGAATATCCTCTGCAAGACTTATACTGGGGCAATCTTCTTCAGCAATCCCCAAGCACAATTTATCAGTACTTCTCAAAGGATCATTTGTTTGATACAGTTATCAATGTGACAAGAAGTTTGTTCAAGCATCTTCTTTCCAAGCAGAGTTTTCAGAGTTCCCGTGTTAAGGAATCAAAGCTCCAATCTTGCCTCACAAAAGAGTCAATCCCAGTTGTCATAAATAACTACATTGCATTGAGCATTCATCATGCATAGAAAACTTTAACATCATGCATAGAAACAAAATCATGCTCATTAACATTCTTCCAAGGTCCTGTTGTTGTCAACATCTTACCTTGAGATCAAAGTCCAACTTATTGGCACCTACCAAAACAAATTTATCCTTTTGATTCGTTTTGTCTGTATCTATCTGATATTCTTCATGATATGTCTTGTTTGTTCTGACAATTTTTCAGAACTTTGTCACCTTTTATTCAAAGCTTCTATGGATGTCCCAATTCCCAGTAAAGTGTTATTACCTCATTCAAAGTCACTCTTGAATATCTCTGAGTTCAATCATGTTTTATCTTGATTGTCGTTTGATGCTGCTTCATTCATGGTTTATCTTAAAACGCTTTTGATATTTTCTTCTTAAAGTTCAAATCATGTTTTACCTTGATTGACCTTGGTGTTCTCTAATCATGTTTTACCTTGATTGTCACTTGGTATTCTCTAATCATGTTTTACCTTGATTGTCATTTGGTATTTTTCAATCATGTTTTACCTTGATTGTCATTTGATGTTATCCAATCATGTTTTACCTTGATTATCCCTTAATGACATCCAATCATGTTTTACCTTGATGGATCTGTGACGATTATCTAATCATGTTTTACCTTGATTGTCCGTTGATGATTATCCAATCATGTTTTACCTTGATTATCCTTAATGACATCCAATCATGTTTTACCTTGATGGACCTGTGATCATGTTTTACCTTGATTGTCCGTTGATGATTACCCAATCATGTTTTACCTTGATTGTCATTCGATGTTGCCCAATCATGTTTTACCTTGATTGTCATTTAATGTTGTCCAATCATGTTTTACCTTGATATTCATTTTATGTAGCGACATTCATGTATGCCTCAGATATTCTCTTCTCAAAGTTCAATCATGTTTTATCTTGAAAGCTTTTGTCAACTGTTTCTTTCTTGTGTGAAGTCTGATTCTATTCCTAGATGACGTATACCTTTTCCCTAGCGGAGTCTGTTTACTTCTCCCCATTGGTGTCCTGTTTCCATCTCGTAGAAATCATGTGAATTCATAATCATAAGCATTACATTGCATCTCAGGTTCAAAAATTGTGTTTTTTTATATATTTAAGTCTCTTCCATCACGTTAAAACGAAGATTTACAATCATCGTGTCTCCGGATAGAAGAAACTTAAATAGGGGCATCTGTTGCACCCCAATTTTTGACCTCTGAGATCCCATCATTTTCTAAGTGTTATGATCATTATTGTTATACCCCAAAATTCGCCCTCGTTCTTTTTTCAAAAAAAGAAGTCAACAGACTTCTGTCTAAAAATTTGGATTTTTATACAATCTTGGATTTTTATTTCATAAATATCCTGATTTTATGAATACTCAATTTTTAGAATTTTTTTTATACAGTATTTTGGTTCGCTGTTAAATTTATCCTTTCATAAACGCCAAATACTGTTTATCACTTCATACACTGTTTATTTGAGATTTATTTTCAGATAAATAATGCTGACGCAGTTCGTGCAGAATTAAAATTTGCAGGCGCGGAGTCCGGGTTTCAGATTATACTGGAGAACGAGTTTTTGAGACCTCAAATGGATTTCATGGATCTACATACGTCTCAAAGTACCACCAGACAAATTTTCAAACTTCGATTCGCTCGGACGCACAGTCAACAGCTCAAACAGTCAACAGACGACCAGTTTGACCAAAAAGTCAACAGACAGTCAAAAATGCAATTTTTGGTCAACATCCATATTTTGTCAAAAGATTCATCATGTGATCAATGGTTGATCATAATTCATCAAGAAAAGTTCAGAAATCGACAAAACTCAAAATTGCAAAATTAGAGTTTTTTACCTAAAAGTCAACTGAACTTTGACCGACCATAACTCTCTCATAATTTATCAGAAAAATTCCAACCAAAGCTCATTCTCAAGGAAATTCAATTCTCTACAACTTTGATGTTGGGACCAAGGTCAAGAAATGCTTCCGCCTAAGAGATATAAGCCAAAACATTACAGGTCATTTTCAAAGTCAACAAAAAGCAGTTTTTTGTCAAAGCCCATATCATCAAGATAACTTCTCCAAATGCAAAAACGCTTCCAAAGTGGCTTGTAGAGGACATCTTGGGCTTTCCAAAAAATTAAAGAACACTTTCATAGGATCAAAATTGAGGGAGATATGCCTTGATGAAGTTGACCTTTTTTGGAAAAATGCATGAAACAAGTAATGACCAAAATTTGATTTTTTTTCAAAAAGGCCAATTCTTTTGTGATTCAATCTTGATTCTCATATGTTTAAAGGGCATCCACGACCCATCCATGATTCATGACATTTTTATTTCATTTTAATTAAATTTTATTCATTTAAAGTTTAATTAAAGTGAGATAATTCAAAGATATTATCAAAGATGCTTATGGTTGCCAATCAAGACCAATTCAAGATGTTTAAATATATTATTGGAAGATTGAAGAGAATAATACTTGAGTGTTTTAACCATGGTTAAGAAATACACTCATTGAAAATATTCCATTATCATATTTTTTCCACAAAATCAATCATGACAATTTCCACTTGCAAGGCTTCCAAGATCAAACTCTTTGCCTATAAATAGAACTTCATTTTCTTCATTCAAGGGAGGAAAAATAGGAGGAGGAACAAGAGAAGAATAACAACACACTCCAAAAGCATAGCATAAGTTTTATATTTTTCAAAAGTTTCAAGAAACTTGTAAAAATCAAGGCTCATTCAAATAGCCACTTTCAATCAATTTCAATCCCTCTATTCCACTCTTGGAACATCATAGAGTAAGTACAATGTAATTTTTAATATGTAGTAGTGTTAGGAGTTCATGAATTAAAAACTCCATATTTATGCATATTTTCAATTTCTCAAAAAAAAATGTTTTAATTTTAGTTTTAAGTTGATAAAATGTTTATTTAATTTTTAACATAAAAATATTTTATTTTCTTTTCATAATTAATTTATATTGCTTAATTAATTAGTAATTATGTAAATATTGCTTTTTTTAATTATTTTTAACCAATCAAAAAACTCCAAAAATATTTTCCTTTTAGATTTAGGTTTATATTTTTTTTATAATCTAATTTTTGACATATAAAATAATATTTTTCTTGTTAAGTTTAATTATTTGTATAATTATTTGTTTAATTAGCTTGTTAATTAACTTAAAATCAATTCCAAAAAAAAAATCACAAAAAAATGAATTAAGTTTAATTTGTTTTATATTTATTTTTGTATATTATTTGATATTGTTTCTTATCTTTTTCCTTTGTCCTGAATCAGAATAAAAGATCAAATATGGCAGAGATTGTATGCAGTTGTTTTAAGACTTTTGGAAATTTATCGTGTAGTCGCTATGATTCTATCAAGCTTCTGATAAATTTTCATTAATTTTAAATCCGAGATCATCATTCACTCACCATCGATCTTCACTAACATCGTGAATATATTTGACTAACTTCAAGATGATTCACGTGCTAACATACTAACAATTAACTTTAAATTCCGCATTTTATTATATTGTTCTTTATATTTCTTGCTTTATACTTTATTTTATCATTCATCATATTTATGTTTATGCTATTTTTCCTTTGTCCATTTGGACATATTATTTATATTTCTGCTATTTTTTCTTTGTCCATTTGGACATATTATTTATATTTCTGCTATTTTTCCTTTGTCCATTTGGACATATTATTTATATTTCTGCTATTTTTTCTTTGTCCATTTGGACATATTATTTATGTTTCTGTTATTTTTTTCTTTGTCCACTTGGACATATTATTTATATTTCTGCTATTTTTCCTTTGTCCATTTGGACATATTATTTATATTTCTGCTATTTTTCCTTTGTCCACTTGGACATATTATTTATATTTCTGTTATTTTTCCTTTGTCCATTTGGACATATTATTTATGTTTCTGTTATTTTTTCTTTGTCCACTTGGACATATTATTTATATTTCTGTTATTTTTCCTTTGTCCATTTGGACATATTATTTATGTTTCTGTTATTTTTTCTTTGTCCACTTGGACATATTATTTATGTTTCTGCTATTTTTCTTTGTCCACTTGGACATATTATTTATGTTTCCGCTATTTTCTCTTTGTCCATTTGGACGTTTATATTCCGCTATTTTCTCTTTGTCCATTTGGACGCTATGTTTATGTTTCCGCTATTTTCTTTTTGTCCACTTGGACCATACTTTACTTTTATGCTAAAACACTAATAAACAACAAAAATCTAAAAAAAAAACGCTTAAGGTTCTCTCTTGGACTACTGGTTACTATCCCTAGCATTTTGGAGATTCGGACTTATGGACTTAGTGCCTCTGGACCCTTATTCTGTTATTACTCTGTGGTTGTTCTGTCTGGCATTGGATTGTTGTCTGTTTGCGTATGCAGGTATTTCCTTGAAAATCCTTGATGGTTAATTCTAAGGCATTGAGATAAGGATTTTACCCGAAAACAGCCGTTACTCTGCCCGATTTTCATCAAAATTTTAATGTGCTTAAATGCAAAGTGGTGCTAAAGATAATAAGTTCATCTGGATCTCCAAGTGGTAATGCGTCGGTCAACTGTTGGTTTCTTATTTTGGTCAGATCATTCTCTCCTTAAACTTTTATTTTAAGCACTAGGATAGCCTTTTCATCTCCTCCCACTTCTTAAATTTTCAAAATCTTCTCCCTTTTTCCAAAATCTTCTTATGTTTGTAAAACCTCTTTTAAAAATCTTTTCTTATAAAATATCTTTTGCCCTTAGTGGCTTTTCTGCAAAAGTTTAGACACGATTAATTGTTGTAGTGAGTTGCGATACCCCACGATTTTGAAATTGATTGATATAATGAGATCTTTTCTGCGTGAGAGAGCTAGTGGCATACTCGTTGATTTTATCCGAGTTGGAGCCCTTCTTTCATTAGCGATGCAAAGAACTCATTTGTTCTCATGCTCAAGATCAATGGCCGAGTATTTCTCTCCGACGATGATAAAGTGTTTATTCGTTTTTTTTTAAACCGTTTTTCCTTTTAAGCGGAACTACATTAGCTCTGACTTCTCCATTGCACTGAGGAGGTATGTAGGCACAAGGCTTAATGTCTTGCCGAGCTTATTTTAAAAATCAAACAAGAGCAAAAGTGATCTAAGCAAAACTAAGAGCCCATGGATAACCATGGATACAAAGGGTGCTTAAAACCTTCCCTTTGTATAACCAACCCCCCGAACCCAAAATCTGTCAAAAGGTCTTTCCTGTTCTTTTATGCCTTTCCTTTTTTGGATAAAATAAAAGTCGGTGGCGACTCTTGCAAAAATAATAAAAAAAATAATAATAAAAAAAAAAGAAAGAGCAAGGAGTCAGTTCGCCTCAAAAAACCGAGTTTACAACATGATGCATAAAGAAATAGAAGTTTATGTGGACGACATGATAGCCAAGTCTAGTACAGAAGAAGAACATATTGAATACCTTTTGAAGTTGTTTCAACGACTAAGGAAATATCAGCTTCGCCTGAATCCTAACAAATGTACTTTTGGGGTTAGATCTGGAAAACTCTTGGGTTTCATTGTCAGCCAAAGAGGTATTGAAGTAGATCCCGACAAAGTCAGAGCTATTCAAGAGATGCCTGCACCAAAGACTGAAAAGCAAGTAAGAGGGTTTCTCGTACGATTGAACTATATCTCCAGATTTATCTCTCAAATGACTGCTACTTGTGGGCCAATTTTCAAGCTTCTCCGCAAAGATCAAGGGGTTGTATGGACTGAAGATTGCCAGAAAGCGTTCGACAGTATCAAAGAGTACCTGTTAGAACCACCAATATTGATTCCTCCAGTTGAAGGAAGACCATTAATCATGTACCTTACTGTGTTGGAAGAATCCATGGGTTGTATGCTTGGACAACAAGATGAAACCGGTAAGAAGGAGCGTGCCATCTATTACTTGAGTAAGAAATTCACAGACTGTGAGTCTCGTTACTCCATGCTCGAAAAAACATGTTGTGCTTTGGCCTGGGCTTCAAAACGTCTCCGCCAATACATGATCAACAATACTACTTGGTTAATCTCCAGAATGGATCCGATCAAGTACGTCTTTGAAAAGCCTGCATTAACAGGAAGGATTGCCCGATGGCAAATGCTGTTATCCGAATATGACATCGAGTACCGTGCTCAAAAAGCGGTCAAAGGAAGCATTCTCGCCGATCACTTGGCGCATCAACCAATTAATGAATATCAATCTCTCAAGTTTGACTTTCCTGATGAAGATGTCTTGTACTTGAAAATGAAAGATTGTGACGAACCGTTACCTGAAGAAGGTCCTGATCCTGGATCAAGATGGGGCCTAATTTTCGACGGAGTAGTAAACGCTTTTGGCAATGGAATTGGGGCAATCATCATCACTCCCAAGGGTACTCATATCCCGTTCTCCGCCAGACTGCTATTTGATTGCACCAACAACATCGCAGAATATGAAGCTTGTATCATGGGTCTCGAAGAAGCCATTGACTTAAGGATCAAGATCCTAGACATATATGGAGATTCAGCCCTCGTGATCAACCAAATCAAAGACAAGTGGGAAACTTACCACCCTGGCTTGATTCCTTACAGAGATTATGCAAGACGTCTATTGACTTTCTTCAACAAGGTTGAATTGCATCATATACCTCGAGATCAGAATCGAATGGCAGACGCCTTGGCTACTCTATCTTCCATGTTCAAAGTCAATCACTGGAACGATATGCCTACAGTCAGAATCACGCGCCTTGAAAGGCCCGCCTATGTGTTTGCAACTGAAGCAGTCATCGATGATAAACCGTGGTTCCACGACATCAAACGCTTCCTTCAAACTCAAGAGTACCCACTTGGGGCATCAAACAAAGATAAGAAAACTCTAAGGAGGCTTTCTGGCAGTTTCTTCCTGAACAGAGATGTGCTATACAAAAGAAACTTCGACATGGTTTTGCTCAGATGCGTGGACAGACACGAAGCAGACATGTTAATGCATGAAGTGCATGAAGGGTCCTTTGGAACTCATTCAAATGGGCATGCAATGTCCAAAAAGATCTTAAGAGCAGGTTACTATTGGTTGACAATGGAATCTGATTGTTATAAACACGTGAAGAGATGTCACAAGTGCCAGATCTACGCAGATAAGATCCATGTGCCACCGACTCTACTCAACGTTCTCTCATCTCCATGGCCTTTCTCCATGTGGGGTATCGACATGATTGGAATGATCGAACCAAAAGCTTCAAACGGTCATCGTTTCATCTTGGTAGCAATTGATTACTTCACCAAATGGGTCGAAGCAGCATCTTACGCCAATGTTACAAGACAAGTGGTTGTAAGGTTTATCAAGAATAACATCATTTGCCGATATGGTATTCCCAGCAAGATCATTACTGACAATGGTTCAAACTTGAACAACAAAATGATGAAAGAATTATGTGAGGAATTCAAGATTGAGCATCATAACTCTTCTCCTTACAGACCAAAAATGAACGGCGCTGTTGAAGCCGCCAACAAGAACATTAAGAAGATCGTCCAGAAAATGGTCGTCACTTACAAAGACTGGCACGAAATGCTGCCATTTGCTTTACATGGATACCGTACTTCAGTGCGTACTTCAACAGGGGCAACTCCCTTTTCTCTAGTATACGGCATGGAAGCTGTACTCCTCGTAGAAGTTGAAATCCCATCAATGAGAGTCCTCATGGAGACTAAGTTATCAGAGGCTGAATGGTGTCAAAGCAGATACGATCAGTTGAACTTAATCGAAGAAAAACGTATGACTGCTCTATGCCATGGACAGTTATACCAAGCAAGGATGAAACAGGCTTTCAACAAAAAGGTTCGACCTCGTGAATTTCAAGAAGGCGACCTCGTGCTTAAAAAGATCTTGTCTTTTCAACCAGATTCTAGGGGCAAATGGTCTCCTAATTACGAAGGCCCGTATGTTGTCAAAAGAACATTCTCTGGCGGCGCCATGATTCTTACAACCATGGATGGTGATGAACTCCCACATCCTGTGAATGCTGATGCAGTCAAGAAATACTTTGTCTAAAAAATTACAAAAGAACAGCTCGGTAAGTCGAAAACCCGCAAAGGGCGACTTAGGAAAAAATGAGCGTCTCGGTGGACTGAAAACCCGAAAGGGCGGTCCAGGCAAAAATTAGAGACAATAAACAGAAAAAATTCATCCTGGTAGATTGAAAACCTGAAAGGGCAATCTAGGCAAAAATTAGGGATTAATGACAAAGTAACTGCATCAGTCCGTACTTCGTCACCTGAGGAGTCTTTTCATCAAAGGATCTTCAAACAAATCATTGTCAATCTGAAGCAACAAGCACAGTTGGAACTCAAGGTTGTTAGGGAATAGTGGTTATTGCTTTCAATGTAGCCTTTTCCGCATAATTACCATTTCCAACTTTTGTAAATACTCCATGGAATCACGCCTTTAGCTGATTACCATCCTATTAAATAAATTTGAGCCTTGTGCCCATTTGTTTGCAATCTTTAATTTCTTTTAGCTTGCAAAATGACGCTTTAATTGTGTTATTCACTTTTGAAACAAAAAAGAAAAAATAAGTTTTAAATGAATTTACTTCACTTTTCTTTTTCAAAATAAAAGCGAAATTTTCCTTTGAGTTGTGAACAACAGAAGGAACATCAACAGCTATCTCCATAGGATGAATCAAAGATTATGATAGGAAAAGCTCTTCTATCCCCAGTGAAGAAGGTCTTTTATCCCCAGTGAAGAAGGTCTTTTATCCCCAGTGAAGAAGATTTTCCATCTCCAGTGAGGAGGTTCTTTCATCTCAATGAGAAAAGACGCTCATCTTCCCCAGAGAAGTTTAAAGCAAGCAACACCATTCATCACCTGTGTTATCTACACCGTGTTGAAGAACATTTGCCAAGTATCTGGTTGTATTGCGACGTTGGTCCTTCTCCAGTATATACTCCTCTGTCTGTCAGTATTGTCAGTATGCATGCTACATTCTTGACATTCATCATTCATACATATTTGCATCATTTATGCATTCTTGCATTTTTCAATAATCGCTTGTTCAGGATATATCTATCCCAAAAAAGTAGAGAAAAAAGAAAAAAAAGAAGAAAGAAAAGGAAAAAAGAAACAAGTATGGGCGTGTCATCTCTCCAAGTAGGTTGTCACCCATAAGCAGAAATAAAATCTTCTTTCTCCAGTTCCCCACTGAGATCATTCCTCGTGGAAGAAGGTTGCTTCAGTTTCTCCTCTCAAAAACAAAGGAGAAAATCCCCAGTTTGAGTTCATTCCTCATGGGTACAAAGTCTTGTTTGACTGTCTCTTTCCAATTCATTCTTGGTTAGAACCTTGTCTTTACCAGAGGTTCAAAATACCAATTCCTCAAATAGAGTCGTGAAAAAACAGACCATAAACAATGGCCTCATCATCTGAGCAGTTTATGTTTCTTTCAAAAAAATTTCCTCTCAAGGAAATCAATCATGAAGACCATTTGACAATCAGGGCCTCATTACTGTTCACAAGGATGAATATCCAGTAATTTCCCTAGAAAAGTCTCCAGGATCATTTTATCACTCGGCTGATAATTGATCATGTCTTCAAAACCGCTATCATGAGGCTGGTAGTCGGTAACCCTTTTGTTCTTGTTATATTATTAACATGTCTATCACCATGCTGATAGTCGGTAATATTAACCGAACCTTTGAAACTCTTTTACCTTGTCAAGTCTATCACCATGCTGATAGTCGGTAACACAGTTTCATACCTTTCACCTTCGCATTATTAAACAAGTCTATCCCCATGCTGATAGTCGGTAATGTCGATAGGTAAGCTTTTCTTACAAAGCTATCATTCCCCAATGAAGCATACACTTGCTTTCCCGAAAAAACGGATTCCCTTCCTAAAACGGATTGAGATATCCTTCCCAATCTCTTTTCCCCAGCGGAGTCAGTTCTTGATATTCCCTCGGTAAAGATATCCTTGCATCATTCGCAATTTTGGTATCTTAGGTCCAAAATTTGCGTCTTCTGATATTTAAGTCTCTTCCACCCTATCAAAACGAAGATTTTTCAATCTTCATGTCTCAGGTTGAAGAAACTTAAATAGGGGCATCTGTCATACCCCAATTTTTGACCTAAGATACCACCTCATATCATTTGCATATGCATCATTTGCATCTCTAACAAATTGCATAGCTTGTGTTTGCTACTTGTGCTCAGCAGGGTTTAATCAAGAAACTCATCAGTACAAGTAACAACCAATTAGGGTTTTGTTCTCCCTTCATCTCAAAAGAACTATCTTCATCAATAATCAACATTTGGTCCTCAGAGATTCACTTCAACAAACTCAACAGCTTTGAATCAACCAGATTAGGGTTTTGACTGAAGTTAGCATACTCCTGACTTTTGCTCAGAATTTGACCTAATGACTTGGGACATGACCTCAAGACCCCAAGTGCATCATTTTGACCTAATCCATTAGCTCAATACATCTCCTACACAAGCATTGATCAACGGTGAAATTTCAAGTCATCAGAATTAGGGTTTTTGAACTATCAGGGACTGAAATCAGGGATCACATTTGGGAAACCCTAAAAACCCCCAGGAAGCCAATCAAAGATTTCAATCATCCTCAAATAATCCCTATGACAATATACAATGGAAATTACATCTCAATTCAAGATCCACAGTCATCAATTTCATCAGGTCGACAATTAGGGTTTTTGACCTAATTCACTGAACCACTGACTTTTTAATCAGGACATGGTGTCACAACTCAAACCATGGCTCAAGGTCCTCCAATAACTCAATGTGATCCATTCATTCACTCATTCTTTGCAAGATAATTTCATGTTCGTGGATTTTTCATTTTAAATGCGACATTGCCATTTGTGTGATTCAAGAGATTTGTTTGGAATTTATTCGCGACTCTTGGCTTATGGATTCATCATGGTGAAGAATTGATTCATATGGATTATTTGAAAGTTGGTACAAGTTTGAAACAATTCATGGAAATTTCACCGAAATTGCAAGAAAAATCTTTTAGTCCATTTGTTGAAAGATTATTTCAAGTATGGTTTATAACCATAAATTCAAGAATTAAAAGTTCATTAGTGCAAGAACATTCTTCACATTACTCCAAGGATTTCTCATCATTTTCTATATCAAAGGGAATTGAATTTTTAAATTCAAAGTTCATTCAAGAAAATTCAAACTTCATTTTTTAGTAGCAAACTCATTCAAGATTCTAAGAGAAATTCAAACATTACAAGTGAAGTTCTTTTACATGAACAAAGTTCTAAATTTCAAATGCATTACAAGTGGACTTTATCCAAAATTCAAGAATTACAAAATTCCATTCATTTGCAAGAATACAAAGTTTCATTCATACAAAGTTGGAATTACAAGGAAAAGAAAAAAATAAAACTTCAAATGCAATTCTTGAATTCTTCAAGTCTTCATTCTTCAAATTCAAACTTCTTCATGCTTTCTTCAAAGTTCTCATGCAACATGAAAAAAAGAAACAAAAAGAGGGGTGAAATTAGCAAAAGTCAAAGAAAGCCAAAGAGAGATTTTTATGTCATAAAATTATGCAACTTAGAGATATCATAAAATGACATAAAAATTTACACACATGGCTTATATCATGAAAAATATCTTTGCATAAGAATATTCTTATTCTTATTTTTTATTCTTGCAATGATGAAGAATATATTCTTTTTCTTATCTTGCAATGATTGAAACTTGCCAATCAAGATTACCAATTGCCAAACACATCCTAAGCTTTTCCTATAAATAGAAGTGTTTTCTTCCAAGTTAATCACACCAAAGCTACTATACTACTAGCTTTCTCACTTCTCTCTTTTCATAATTTTCAAAGTTCCATAGTTTGAAAAAGGGTGAAGAAATAGTTCATACCTTGGTGGAAGGTTTCCACTTGAAGATCATCTTCAAGTCTCCTTAATATCCAAAGTTCCCGCGAATCCAAAGAGGTGGTGGCCATCTTCATCAAAAGCCTACAACAAGCAAGGTTGTTAGAGAAATTGTTAGTAACAATTTAAGATTGTTAGTAACAATAGAGGAGTCAACACATACCTCAACGATAATCCGGCGAAACTCTCCTCGCCGTAGGTAAGCCTCTTTTCTTTCACTCTCACTATTTCCATTAATCAGTGTTATACCTGCAGCAACAACAACAGTAGCAACAGAAACAAACCACGGTTCAAAATCACATCAACACGACAACAATTCGCAAAGCAAGTGTTCTGACTTGGACAAAAATTCAGCAACAACAAATTTGCAGTAAGTTCATAAACAGAAGCAGAAGAAGCAAGCGCATACCTCAACATTAAAACCGGCGAACATCTCCTCGCCGCAGGTAAATCAATTCTACTCTTGCTCTTAAATATTATTGCTGCTATGAACATAGTTCCCTGTTAGAACAAAATTTCCAGAAACATATGAAGTAGCATAAGTTATTACTGCTATACTGTTAAACAAGAGTGAAAACGAAATTGAAGGGAAAAACCTTGAGTTTTGTCTTCAAGCACCGAACCGAAACTTGTTGTTGTTCATAAACTCAGAGAGAGCCGAGAAAGATACCGAGAGATTGTTGTCGTTGTTTGTTCACGGTGAGCAACCTGAGAAAGATGAATGAGTGATTACTGAGCTATCATCAAATAGAAAACAAAAAGAAACGAAATTTTGAGGAAGAATCATACCTGGGTTCGCGGGTATGTGAACTTCTTCAATCTTCTTCCATGGCCGCCGGAACAATCGAAGGTTGTCGTTGTTGTTTGTTTGTTCGGTGAAAGCAAAAGAATGAGAGAGAGGAAGCCGCCGTTATTGTTGTTCACGGAGAGGGTGAGAGCGGCGACCAAGGGATTCCGTTGTTGTTGATTCGGTGTGAGAGAAGAGAAAGTTTGTTCTGAAGCTTTGTTTTTTTTCAGAAAAACTATCGTGAGAAGAGGGAAGAGGGAGGCGCTGCCTCGTTTTCTTTGATAGGGTTTCTGAACCCAGCCTCTTGTGATAAGTGAAAAACCGGATCCGGGTCATTCTGAACCGACCCGGTCCGGCCCAACCTTTTTTTTTTTATTATTCTTCCAGCTTTAACTTAATTGGGCCATGCACCCTCCATCCGAGTTTCAGTACCCCAGGCCCAGGTAATCTTTTTATCAATTCTCCATTAATTTTCTTTAAATATTTTCATAGAAAATGATTTAGTATTTTAGTTTAACATAAAAATGATAAAAAAAATATGTTTTAAGATTTAAGTTTCTTAGAAATATTTTAATATGTTTAGAAGTATGTTTTCTAATTAAGATATTAAAAACACAAAAATATTTTAGATGCATATTTAATTTTATGTTTTCTAATTATTTTCCTCTTTCATGGAAAAAACCACAAAAAATATCTTCTTTTAGAATTAATTTTTACTTTGAATTTAATATTTTCATATAATTTTGTGTAGTTAATCATTTGAATTTATATTTGATTACTGTTGTACATTTTACTTGAATTTTCTAACTTCATCCGAGACTTCGAGATTATTTCTCTGTTGTTCTCTGTTTGTTTGGTCTTCCATTTGCTGTAGAACTCCATAAACAATTACTGGATGATCATGGAATTGCTGAAAGCTGTGAGCTTATTCGACGTTTCTTTTCTGCTGGTGTGGATTCTTAATATCTGTTGAGATCCTAATTTATTCCAAGCACATCACTTGAAGATCACGGTAACACCTCAAACTCAGAAATCCAATTTTCTCATTCTTCGAGGTAAGCCTAAAACTGAATCAACTGTTTTCACAACAGTGATCAATTCACTTTCAAATCATTTCAACTCATTTCCAAAATGAAGTGGGGCCTCTCGAATATTAGAGAGTATAAGACCCACTCCTTTTTCTTTTTACACAGTCTTTTTGTTCAAAACAAATAAACTTCTTTCAAAACAAACTTTCAAACTGTTTTCAAACGGCGAAACTTTGCGTCTGTAAATAAATCAATTAACCATGTTTTATGAAATAAAACATGGGCCTCCATGTAGGTATAAGTCCCAAGCCCTTTTGTACATACCCACTCCAGTACATGAAATTAGGTATTTCATTGTACGCCTTTTGTACATATCTCAATCAATCTGTTTTTTTTAACTTTGAATAACAAACCAAAAATGAAGGTTTCTTTAAATCTTCCCAAAAATACCATGGGCCTCCATGTAGGTATAAGTCCCAAGCCCCTTGTAAATACCTGTTTACATAGTTGTGAATAAACTCAAGTGGACTTCTCCCCGAGTGTGAGTCCCGAGCCCCGTGTTTACAAATGGATCATGCTTACAGGTATATTTCCTTCATAAACTCCATTATATACACACACTCTGTCATATATATATATATAATTGTTCATACCTGTTCATGTTTGTTTATACTTGTTCATGTTTGTTCATATGTGTGATATGTGTGCTTGTTCAACTTAGTACAACACTAGGTTCCCCATAGCCTCCTATTGGGCTTCGTGCAAAGAATCTCCACTAGTTTAGGTTAGGACATAGAGTATGGTTTCCCGGTGAAATCGCTCTAAGAGCTCAGACCAACTATACCATGCCTCCCCTTGGGATTTGTACAAACGAGTGACCCTCCCATAGCCTCCTCTTGGGCTTACAATGCAAAGACCCTGGATTGTCCCTCCCATAGCCTCCTCTTGGGCTTACAATGCAAGGACCCTCGGATAGCCTCCTCTTGGGCTTCGTACAAGGACCCACGGGCTTCTTATAAGCATCCCAAATATCCAAATCAAATACCCTAGGAGATTAGACATTTATCATCTCTATGATAGGAGTATCTCTTCTATATCATCACAAACAATCAATCAATCAAACTTTTTGCCACAAGGCTGGCTAATCAATCAAACTGTTTTACCACCGTACTGGATGATTAATCAAAGTTTTTGTCACAAGGCTGACTTCATTGAAACTTTTGCCACAAGGCTGGCTGATTAATCAAAACTTTTTGTCACAAGGCTGACTTCATTGAAAGTTTTTGCCACAAGGCTGGTTAAACAACAAAAACATCTTTATCATTCTAAGCACCCTAAGTGGCATGGCCCCGGGCTTACAATGAAAAGATTTTCAAACAAAAACAAACAGATGTATGTGATGATATAGATTAGATACATCTAGCATTTAGACGACATTTGTCTATTTTCCTTTGCTTCCACTAGCATAAGTGGGAACTACGATTGCTCTGACTTTCTCAACATCCCTTTGAGAATACGTAGGCACAAGGTCGATCCTTGGCGAGCAAAACAAAACAAAAAACCATTCAAACCTTAGCACCCGTAGACCCCGAGCTACAGATGCTCTGATTCCCTTTAAGGGATATGTATGCAGAGGATCTCGATGATCTTTGCGAGCATAATCAAACAAACACCTTAGGTCCCACCTATTTCACAACAGAACCTTCACCATAGCATAGAATAAAAAACAATAAAGAACCCTGTAGAGTACTACAGATACGTTGGGTGCTAATACCTTCCCTTCGTATAACCAACCCTCTTACCCAAGATCTCCCCCCACTTTTTAGGTTATTGCAGCTTTTTTCCTTTTCCTCCTTTGGAAATAATAAAAAGTTTGGTCGAAATAAAAGAAAAATCATTTTTTGAACACTCGAGCCCAAAGAAGGCATCAGGTGTCTCATCCCACAAAAAAGAGGAACAAAACGGTTTTTCGCCCGCGACAAGCACACTCCTGACTTTTGCTCAGAATTTGACCTAATGGCTTGGGACATGATATCAAGACCTCAAGTGCATCATTTTGACCTAATCCATTGGCTCATAACATCTCCTACACAAAGATTGATCAGACAAATCCTCAGATCAGGGTTTTGAACTATCAGGGACTGAAATCAGGGATCACATTTGGGAAACCCTAAAAACCCCCAGGAAGTCAATAAAAGGTTTCAATCATCTTCAAATAATCCCTATGACAATATCCAATGAAGATTGTGTCTCAATTCAAGATCCACAGACATCAATTTCATCAGGTCGACAATTAGGGTTTTTGACCTAATTCACTGAACAACTGACTTTTTAATCAGGACATGGTGCCACAACTCAAACCATGGCTCAATATCCTCTAATGCTTCAATATGATTCATTCATACCATTCATTTGGTGAGGGTAGCCTGTTTCATTTGAAATCTCCAGAAACGCGATTCGACTGAAAAAGTCAACTGTACAAGAACACCATTGACTTTTGAGAAATTTTGGTCAACCATGACTTTTGAAGTTTTAAATCATCAATATATAATATGAGAAGTCATTTGATCAAGAAAAATCAAGAAAATCAATCAAGAATCAAAAAGTCAAAAGTTTGACTTTTCATACTTAGAAATTTTTCTAAGTGTTTTTCATGGTTTTTTCCAAACTTTGGAGGGGAATAACTCAAAATTTCACCTACAAACTGAAAAAAACTTCCAACATGAAAGTTGTAGATTTTGATCCAATAAACAACTTTGACACATATAATTTTTTTCCATAAGATCAACCATTTAAGAGATATGGAGCTTCAAAGTTGGTATCTTATGAAAATTTCACTTAAAAACTTCATTTTCTTCAAAGTTCATGGAACTTTTTCACCCATTTCCTTAAGAGACTTGAGGAAACTTTCAACTAGGATTTTGAAGTGTGTAACATGAGCTTTCCAAAATGTCAAAGAGCATGAAAAAATATGGAGTGTAGCCATGGTTTTGAATTTTGACATTAGTGAACTTTTCACTTGAAATTTCAAGTCATTTTGCCAAAGTTATGAACCATTTTGCCAAATGATCCAAGTAATGATGCATAGATGCAATAATTGGAGATATTTTTTTGATTTGAGATCAGAATGGAAGAGGATAAGAAGCTAGAGTTTTAACCATGGTTTAGTCACTTTTAACCATGTGCATTAAATGTAAAGATTCCATTTTATCTTCAAATGCCAAATCACCAATTCTTGATCAACTTGCAAAGCTTTGTATTCAGAAACCTTGGCCTATAAATAGAGGTCCTTACCTCATTCAAATTCACACCAAAACCTCACAAAAGATAGGTTTCTCTCTTCTTTCTTGAATTACAAGTTTCATAAAGTTTCAAAGAGGAGAAAATGCAAGTTCCATCCCTTGCAAGTTCTGACCAAAGTGATGCTTCCCACAAACCATAAACATCACATATGATGTGTTTGAACCATCCATACACCCCAAAAACACCTAAAACTCAAAATCACTACCTCACTTTCCAAATATGCATAACATGAGACTTATCATGCCAAATTTTATTTAAGCTCATTTCTGACCAAGTTAATCATCCAAACACCATCCATGTACCATATATGAACTATCCCAATCATCATCCATGATCTGAAACATCCAAATCATCAAATTCGATCCTCACACCATAGCTCTGCAGATCGGGTGCCACAAACTGATCAAAAGGTTTTCAGTTCATTCCAAGACTTCAAACATGTTCCATAAGGTCCACTGAAGGTGTTCAGATCAAGAAACAACATCTGGAATCCCTCATTTGCAGAATTCGATTTCAGTTTTGACATTTTTAAGGTAAGCTCTCTTGAACTTCAAACTCTATCATACATGCATCATAAATGAAAAACTGCCATACTATCTTGTTTCTGCACATGCATGGATCATTAACCCTCAATCAATTGCCAATTATCTTGCACAAACACGATTTCAGATTGAATTAGGGAATTAGGGTTCTTCGTGTTCATCAGAAAATTAATGATCTTAGAGTGAAAATAAATGAAATTAAATGATACCATCATGTTCCTTGTGGAAAATCGAGCAAGATTTCACTTGATCAAAACAATCCAGTTTTCAGAATTTTCAAATTCAAATTAGGGTTGTGTTCTTGGCGCCATATTTTTGAAACTGAAATTTGGAAATCATCTCAAAATATATTCTAATTCGTTGCAAGTATTAACAGACCACGCGCGTGGTCCAGTTGGCTAAGTTTTTGGATAATAACCTCAAGGTCACGAGTTCAACACTCCTAGGGGCCAAACCATTTTTTTTACACTATTTTTTTCTTCATTTTCTTTAACAACTTTAATTAATTATTTAACCAATGAAATTAATTCATTTTTCATTCATTTTTTACACACTTCTTGTTTAACACATATATTTTAAGAATATCAAAAAAAATCATCAAAAAATATTTATTTGATACATTTTTTAATAGTTTTAAAATGACTTGTTTTTAAGTAATTTGAATACTTTTAAATATTATTTTTCATTTGATTTTCAAAGTTAATCACTTGTAAATATTTTTTGAAGCAAACCCTAATCATCTAAGTGTTAATTGAGGATAATCTTTTGTTTATCTTGATTAAATTGACTTCTTTCAAAATTCAAATCGTTTTAAAACGAGCAATCGCGTTTCTTTTAAAAAAAAAACGATAAACCATTTCTTTTTGAAACTACTGATTAAATCTTTTTAATTGATCAATTGATTTTCAAAACGATGTGGGGCCTCTCGAATATTAGAGAGTGTAAGTCCCATTTCTTTTCTTTTTGTACAGTTTTTTTAAAACAATAAAACTTTTTTCAAAATAAAATCTTTTCAAACAATTTTCAAATCATTTTCAAAACAACAAAACTTCAAAGAAACAAAACTTTTCAATATACCATGGGCCTCCATGTAGGTATAAGTCCCAAGCCCTTTTGTACATACCCATTCCAGTACATGAAATTAGGTATTTCATTGTACGCCTTTTTGTACATACACTTTTTTGTACATACCTCGATCAGTTTGATTTTTTAACTTTGAATAACAAACCAAAAATGAAGGTTTCTATAAATCTTCCCAAAAATACCATGGGCCTCCACGTAGGTATAAGTCCCAAGCCCCTTGTAAATACCTGTTTACATAGCTGTGAATAAACTCAAGTGGACTTCTCCCCGAGTGTGAGTTCCGAGCCCTGTGTATACAAACGGATCATGCTTACAGGTATATTTCCTTCATAAACTCCATTATATACACACACTTTGTCATATATATAATTGTTCATACCTGTTCATGTTTGTTCATACTTGTTCATGTTTGTTCATATGTGTGATATGTGTGCTTGTTCAACTTAGTACAACACTAGGTTCCCCATAGCCTCCTATTGGGCTTCGTGCAAAGAATCTCCCTAGTTTAGGTTAGGACATAGAGTATGGTTTCCCGGTGAAATCGCTCTAAGAGCTCAAACCAATTATACCATGCCTCCCCTTGGGCTTTGTACAAACGAGTGACCCTCCCATAGCCTCCTCTTGGGCTTACAATGCAAGGACCCTGGATTGTCCCTCCCATAGCCTCCTCTTGGGCTTACAATGCAAGGACCCTCGGATAGCCTCCTCTTGGGCTTCGTACAAGGACCCACGGGCTTCTTATAAGCATCCCCCAATATCCAAATCAAATACCCTAGGAGATTAGACATTTTTCATCTCTATGCTAGGAGTATCTCTTCTATATCATCACAAACAATCAATCAATCAATCAAACTTTTTTGCCACAAGGCTGGCTAATCAATCAAACTGTTTTACCACCGTACTGGATGATTAATCAAAGTTTTTGTCACAAGGCTGACTTCATTGAAACTTCTGCCACAAGGCTGGCTGATTAATCAAAGTTTTTGTCACAAGGCTGACTTCATTGAAACTTTTGCCACAAGGCTGGTTAAACAAACAAAAACATCTTTATCATTCTAAGCACCCTAAGTGGCATGGCCCCGGGCTTATAATGAAAAGATTTTCAAACAAATCAAACAGATGTATGTGATGATATAGATTAGATACATCTAGCATTTAGACGACATTTGTCTATTTTCCTTTGCTTCCACTAGCATAAGTGGGAACTACGATTGCTCTGACTTTCTCAACATCCCTTTGAGAATACATAGGCACAAGGTCGATCCTTGGCGAGCAAAACAAAACAAAAAAAACCATTCAAACCATAGCACCCGTAGACCCCGAGCTACAGATGCTCTGATTCCCTCTAGGGGATATGTATGCAGAGGATCGCGATGATCTTTGCGAGCATAATCAAACAAACACCTTAGGTCCCACCTATTTCACAACAGAACCTCCACCATAACAAGAATGGAATAAACAAAACAAAGAAACCTATAGAGTACTATAGATACGTTGGGTGCTAATACCTTCCCTTCGTATAACCAACCCTCTTACCCAAGATCTCTCCCCACTTTTAAGGTTATTGCAGCTTTTTTCCTTTTCCTCTTTTGGAAACAATAAAAAGTTTGGTCCGTACAAAAGAAAAATCATTTTTTGAGCACTCGAGCCCAAAGAAGGCATCTGGTGTCTCATCCCGAAAAAAGACAACGATTTTTCCCCGCGACACTTATATGATATGCCCTCTATATATATATATATATATATATATATATATATATATATATATATATATATATATATATATATATATATATATATATATATATATATATATATATATATATATATATATATATATATATATATAAATATATATATATATATGAGGAGGGTTATATTTGATCATTTAATTTAATTATTTTTGGAAATATTTTTTTATATAAAACTTTAATTTATACCGTTGGATTAATGATAATCAATGGTTATGATTTGAAGTAAGTGTTGAACACTTACTCTTGGAGTCAATATATATATATATATATATATATATATATATATATATATATATATATATATATATATATATATATATATATATTATAGTATTCTACATGTAAACACGAATGAAGAAAATTATTTATAAAAGAATTCTAGTTTTTCTCTCTTTTTATGGAGACATATTCTTTCTCAAATTGGAATAATTAAACCTATTAATTTATCACTTGTTATCATTGGTGCTTTCATCTTCGAACTTCATTTCGTCCATGAATCGCATTTCTTTAAATTGTTGGTGCTTTCATCTTTGAACTCCATTGACATCCGCGAATCATTTCAATAAATTGATCAACGTAACAATGAATCATACAATTAAGTCATGGAGGCACTTAGAAGAATGCATGACATAGTGCAAATGGAAATTGTTGCTTCCGAATCTTCTATCGTTGCGCCGGAATCGTCCATAACTAGAGACAAACATGAGTGTTATGTGTCAACCACATGTTATAAAGATTCCACAAACCTGGTGACGCAACCATGTGATCTCAATGAAAAATTGATTCTTCTACCAAAATCAACCAGAGTCAATTAGATCATGTAGGAAACTCAAATACCGGCGACGACAGAAGAAAATTGAACGCGGTTGAAAACACCACCATGCTCCACAATATTGTTGGTCGACACTCCACCGATGACAAAACAATTTGATGAGAAAAACAATCTAGAGGAGGACACGATTCAACAACGACGAGTATATGGAACTACCATTAACTGTGTTGTTAAATTACTATTAATTGGCCAAATCGATCAACGGCCTCAGCAAACGATAATAAAAAATTTATGGAATACAATGTCATATGACCCCGATGGATGTTTTATTCGTTCTAATTAAAACCTTGAGGACAAAGTGGTTATGAACGGATGGAGTAATGATACATGTATACATAAATTATTAAATATGTATATATAGGTAGTTATTAGTAGTTTTAGGGAGTTAACAATAGGTTAAGAAACTACTTTGGCTCTTAATTATTAGGAAGTAGTTGTCTTTGTATATATGTGTGTGTGTGTGTATATATATATATATATATATATATATATATATATATATATATATATATATATATCGGGGATATCATATGAGAATGACATATTTATATGAGAATGTGAGAATGAATCTGAACCATTGGATTTTAAAATAAATGGTGGAGATTATGGGTTAATCTTTTTTCTCTCTCCTACATTTTGAAATAAATGATGTAGGAGAGATAAAAAAAGATTCACCCATAATCTCCACCATTTATTTTAAAATTCAATGATTCAGATTAATTCTCACATTCCCATATAAATATGTCATTCTCATATGATATCCCCTCATATATATTAGTATTCTTCATGTAAACAAGAATGAAAAAAATTATTCATAAAAGAATTCTAGTCCTTCTCTCTTTTTATAGAGACATATTCCTTCTCGAATAGGAATAATAAGACCTATTAATTTATCAATTCTTATCAGTGTGTTGGAACAAACAAGCAAAAAGTTTGTAGGTGTCTCAATGAAGAAAAAAAGGTAAATTTGAGAAGATGATTAATATGAGATATTGAGAGAGAGAGAGGAGAATATTCACAAAAGGCCTTAATTTCAAACATGTTACATGAAAGAGTATTTATAGGATACATCTAATACATCTTGGAACGAAACAGGCCCAACAAGGAGCCGAAAAACAAAAAATATTACGACGGAAATCGATTTCCCTAAAGGGGGTAATCAATTTCCCCAACTGAAAAACTAAATGGAAAAATGAACAAGCTTCAGGAGATCGATTTTCCCAAATTAGGTAATCAATTTTTTCTTCGATAGCTTGTTTTTTTTGTTTGTTTTTGGAATAAAGATATTATTATTATCAAAAAGAGTTAAAACAACCGATCCGAAGATCCAAGTGATGCATTATGCATCCACAATCCTTAAGGAGATATATACAATGTATCTAAATCAATATGGTTGCTAATTCTCCTATTTAAACTACCCCTAACAAAAATGTCATATAAAATTTTCTTCCATATTTGAGGATCTATAGGAGCATGATTGAAGATCACATCGTTGCGGTGTTTCCATATTCCATACACACATTCAGCAGTAGCAATCTTTAAAAGGTATTTATGCCAACCTTTCCTCTTGGTTTCCATCATAATCCACTCTTTCTCTTGTGTCCATCCCCCCGGTTTTCTATCATAGCCAATCCGATGCATAATCATTTTCCAAACATAATTTGGGACCTTGCAATCAAAGAATAGGTGGTGCATATCTTCACTTTCCTTGCAGAAAACACAACATAAGTCAATAACAGTGCCAAACTTCAGCAATCTATCCTTAATACTCAGTCTCCCTAACTAGATGAGCCAAAGAATAAATCTGCCACGCGGTTTAGCTAAGTTCTTGGCCAGTGTGTGCTTCCACTCGACCTAACCCCTATCCCCACGCAGCTCGAGATACATGGCAGCAGTCTTATATTTTCTATCATGGACAACATCAGCCCAGGTTGCAGTATTCTTCACTTTATCCCTTCGTTTAAAAATATTAGCAATAATTCAGGAGCAGTTCGTATATTTCCAATCCACTGCACTCTGATTTTTCAGATAGTAGGTATTCACCCACTTAACCCATAACTTGTCTTCCTTGGCTAGTATGTTCCAGAAAAGCTTCCCCATAGTTTCAATATTCCACTCTTTCAAGGAGGTGATATTCAATCCCCCAGCCACCTTAGGATTGCATACAAAATCCCAAGCCACTGGTGCCTTCCTACTGGTGTCAGCAGTACCCTTCCATAGAAACACTCTACATATGGCTTCAATGTGTTTAATCACTTATTTTGGCATTGGGAAGACATTCATCCAATAATAAGTGACACCAAACATGACATTTTTAATCAACTGACTCCTTTCCGACATAGCTTAGAAGCCTTGTTGTCCAGTGTCTTATTTTTGTCAAGATTCGATCCACAAGAGGTTTGCAATGATGGATAGTTAATATCCTACTGGACAGAGGCACTCCCAAGTATTTAAAGGGGAGAGTTCCAGTAGAAAATCCTGTAATATTCAGAATTTGCTGCTGTATTGAGTCACGGATTCCACCATCATACACTTTACATTTGGGGAGGCTAGCACATAGACCCGTAGCTTCAAAAATTGTTGAAATTCTTTCATCATTATCTGCACTGAAGTGAAATCTCCACGGGTAAACAACATAAGATCATCAGCAAAGCAGATATTTTTTATTCCCATCTTCTTACACTTAGGATGAAACTTAAAAGGAGGGATTTTCTGCAATTTCCTTAAGCTCCTATGTAAAAATTGCATAACCAAAACAAACAAAAGATGTGAGATAGGGTCACCTTGTCTCAATCCTCATTTTGCTTGTATACTACGGCTAGGCTTCCCATTAATCACATATTTCTAAGATACAGTCCTGACACATATCATAGTCCAGTCAATGAAAGTAGGTGGAAAATTCAATTCTCTCATAATATCCTCTAAGGCTTGCCACTCAACAGTGTCGTACGCCTTTTGGATATCCATCTGAATTGTACATATAGGGGAGATATACTTCCTACCATATCCTCTAAGTAGTTCATGAGCAAGGATAATGTTATCATGGATAACCTTACCCGGAATGAAGGCTGACTGACTTTCATGAATAACTGTTCCAATGCACTGACTGAGTCTTTTAGTAAGAATCTTGGAAATGATCTTGTACACAGTGGTGCAACAAGCTATTGGCCTCAAATTCTTCATATTCTTATCTTTAGGGAATTTGGGAATTAAGGTTACCAGAGCACAGTTGAAGGCAGGGTAGAGCCTCTTCTTCTCAAAGAAATCCCTATCAGAGAACAGACATCATATCTAGTAGTATTCCAAGTTACCTTGAAAAACTTGGCAGATTATCCATCACAACCAGGAGCTTTATTATCTCCCACTCCTTGCAGAGCCTCCAATATCTCCTTGTCAGTAACTTGCTGGATAAGATATTGTTTAAACTCTTCAGCCAATTGTTTCCCATTTCTTAGTGCCACAACATCCATGTGCCTTAAGTTTGTGATTGCAGTTCCTACAAGACCCTGATAGAAGTTCAAAACCTCAGCTTCAATCTCTTTGTGTTCAGTAAGGATATGCCCATTACTATCCTCCAATTGTTGGATACCAATTTGTTTGTTCTTCCCTTTAACTATGGCATGAAAATAAGTGTTATTTCCATCCCCTAGTTGCAACCAAGTAACCTTTTATTTTTGTTTTAACATTTGTTCCTCCAACTCAATAGTATGTAACACCTCTTTAGTCCAATGCTGCACCTCAGCTATGTAGTCATGGTTGAATAGGTCAGTTGCCAACATAATCTCTGCTTGCTCCAACCTTTGTCTAGCATTCTGGATCTGTTTTACACCTTCAGCGATTGTGTGAGTACGTTTCTTCAAACCTGGTCTTAATCTCATCAAATTATTCCAAAGAGTATACTGACGTTGCCCTACCATCCTGCTGGACCAATTTTGCTGAACAATGTCACTAAACTATGGTTGATCAACAATACAGTGAAGGAACTTGAACTGTATGTGTATCTGATGTTTTCCTTCAGTCTTAGTAAGTTGAATCTTGATAGTAGAGTGATCTGAGATGTGTGCTTTGATGAATTCAACTTCACAATTGGGGAAATTAGAAACCAGTTTGTGATACATATCAAATGATCTATCTTGGATTATATCATCCCTTGACTATGTTTATTAGACCAAGTATATCTACTCCCCAAGCTATCATGTTCAAAAAACTCCCTGGTAGTCATCATCTCCTCTAAATCACTGAATTCATGGGTTTGGACAGTGTGACCTCCTATCCTATCATCAATTCTCATCACATTATTGAAATTCCTAATATTGTCCGAGGCTCCTGCTGAGTATAAATTTGTATTTTTTGCCAAAGTGTCTTCCTTCTGGTCACTAGATTATGTGCATAGATTAGGGTTAACCAGTACTGAAACTTGCCTTGTTTATCTAGTACCTGGTAGTGTAGATGTTGATCAGAAGCTTCAACCTTCTCTACCCCCATAGTGATATACTTCCAGCCAAACCATATTCTCCCATTATCATGCTCCTCATAGTTATCTATCCATTTCCAGCCAGCACCGATGAGATTCTCTAGGATCTGATTGGAATCTAGCACACAGGCATACACTGAATAAAATATCAAGTCTAGAAGCAGTAAGACATAGAAGATATCTTGTCATACCTTTATAGAGTTTCTGATCTACCTTCTTGCTTACCTCATCCTTACCTAATACACACGTTGGATGCATTAGAGTCTTTGCTTCTTTTCTTTCTGAAAGATTAAACATCTTCAGAAGCTCTTTCACATACTTAGTTTGATGAACATAAGTTCCTTTAGATGTTTGATTAATCTGGATCCCATAGACTTAGCAAACTCTTTTCTAAGTGTAGCATTAGATGTCCCAAATATAATATCATCAACATATATTTGAAAAATTAAAATATCCTTTTTAAAGGTTTTACAGAAGAGAGTTGTGTCCACTTTTCCTCAAGTGAAACCATTATCCAGAAGGAAAGAACTTAATTTTTCATTCTGTAGCGGGGAAAATCTGATATCGAAGCCATGGGATTGACTCGAATCAATATTCCGTTTGAAATCGCCACCGCGCTTTATTTTTTCAAAGGAAAAGGGAAAAGAACGTAAAACCCAAAGTTTTGTTTTAAAAAACAAGAAAGAGATCTCAGGTACGGGTGTTGATTATATGAGGGGAAGGTTTAAAGCACCCCTCATATCTGTGGTATTCCACAGGAACCTTTTTGAAAATCTGTGTATGTGTGTGCTAAAAAGGGTTTATTTTATTTTTTAAAATAAGCTCGGCAAAGCGTTAAGCTTTGGGCCTACATACCTCCTCGGTGCAATGGAGAAGTCAGATTTAATGTAGTTCCGCTTAAAGGGAAAACAATTTTAAAAACGGATAAACACTTTATCGTCGTCGGAGAGAAATACTCAGCCATTGATTTTGAGCATGAGAACAAACAAGTTCTTTGCATCGCAAATGAAAGAAGGGCTCCGACTCGGATAAAATCAACGAGTATGCCACTAGCTCTCTCACGCGGAAAAGATCTTATTTTATCAATCAATTTCAAAATCGTGGGGTATAACCACTCGTTTCGATAATTAACGGTGTCTAAACTTTTGAAGAAAAGCCACTAAGGGCAAAAGATATGTTTTAGAAAAAAAGGTTTTGAAAAGGTTTTTACAAACATAAGAATATTTTGGAAAAAGGGAGAAGATTTTGAAAATCTAAGAAGTGGGAGGAGATGAAGAGGCTAACCTAATGCATAAAATAAAAGCTAAGGAAAGAAACGGTCTAACCGAAATAAGAAGCCAACACTTGACATTAAGAGTCAAGGTAGTTTTCCCATCCTTTGGAATTATCAATACCAACACATTAACACTTGGGGGATCCAGATGAACTTATTATCTTAGCACAACTTTTCATTAAGCACATTAAGATTCTGACGAAAATCGGGCAGAGTAACGGCTGTTTTTTGGGTAAAATTCTTATCTCAATGCCTTGGAATTAACCATCAAGGGCTTTCAAGGAAATACCTGCACATACAGACAGACAACAATCCAATGCCAGACAGACAGAACAATCACAGAGTAATAACAGAATAAGAGTCCAGAGGCACTAGGTCCATAAGTCCGAATCTCCAAAATGCTAGGGATAGTAACCAATAGTCCAAAGAGAGCCTTATGTGTTTTTTAGATTTTTGTTATTTATTAGTGTTTTAGCATAAAAGTAAAGTATGGTCCAAGTAGACAAAGAGAAAATAGAGGAAACATAAACATAGGTCCAAGTGGACAAAGAGAAAATAGCGGAATGTAAATATGATGAAATGATAAAATAAAGCGATAAAGCGAGAAATATAAAGAGCAATATAATAAATTGTGGAAATTAAAGTTAGTTGTTAGATGTTAAAGATAACCATCTTGAAACTTGTCAAGTATGTTATCAAAGTTAGTAATGAAGATCGATGGTGAGTGAAGGATGTACTCGGATTTAAGGTCAACGGAAACTTATCAGAAGCTTGATAAAATCATAGCGACTACACGATAAATTTCCATAAGTCATAAATCAACCGCATACAATTCTCTTCCATATTTGATCTTTTTATCGAGCCGGGACAAATGTAGGAGAATTCTCCATGTATCAATATCATCAATCAAAAGAAATAAGAAGGAGAAGAAGAAATGATCTAGTCTTTATCAAGAATCCATAGAATTCTCAAGATATTAAGACTTTCATCGATCAAAAGAAAATAAGATGAAAAAGATAAGAATGAAAACATAAATTGATCTAGTCTTTATCAAGAATCCATAGAATTCTCAAGATATTAAGACTTTCATCGATCAAAAGAAAAATAAGATGAAAAGTTAAGAATGGAAACAAATTGATCTAGCCTTTATCAAGAATCCATAGAATTCTCAAGATATTAAGACTTTCATCGATCAAAAGAAAATAAGATGAAAAGATAAGAATGAAAACAAATTGATCTAGCCTTTATCAAGTATCCATAGAATTCTCAAGATATTAAGACTTTCATCGATCAAAAGAAAATAAGATGAAAAGATAAGAATGAAAACAAATTGATCTAGTCTTCATCAAGAATCCATAGAATTCTCAAGATATTAAGACTTTCATCGATCAAAAGAAAAATAAGATGAAAAGAATGAAAACACAAAAGATAATCAACTCACACTATCATTAATATCATTCATCCATTTTGGTGGATTAGGTCATTTCAAACCTATCAACACCCTAGATCCAATGATATTAATGAAGTGTAGGAAGAAGGAAGCCAAAACAAGCACAAAAAAGGCAAAAAACCACATTCTGCCTACTGGAAGTCGATTTCATGCCGGGGGGAATCGATTTCCATAGTGCAGTTTTTTTCAGAAAAACAAGTTACGTTCAGCAGGAAATCGATTTCAGCCTTAAGGAAATCGATTTCCTCAGTGTAAATTTCAGCAAAACAGCATTTAAAGGCATGAAACTTGACTTGAACAAACATACAAACACCTTATGATCACACATCAATTGGAGCACGAATTTTCCATCGAATCACCATCAAATAGCACCAATATAGCATCAAAGATGCATTGAACACAAGCAACAAAGAATCACATTATGATATACAAAAAGGATGAAGAAAATTACCAAATCTTGAACAAAACTTAGATCTACTTCAAGAATCACCAACACAAATCTTGATCTCTCAACAATTGAAGAAAAAATAGTGAAATGGATGGTGGTTTAGCTCAAAGTTTGTGAGGTTCAAGATGTGACTCACAAACTTTATGAAAGAAAAAGAGCTTTGGTGAATTTGGTAAGGATGAGGAGAGAAATTGCAAGGGATTTTTTGGCTCTCAAAGCTTGAGAAATGAGAGAGTAGTGGGCTCTATTTATAGGATGAGATCAAGAGTAGTGGTAGTTTGGTCTTTTTGCATTTGGTAATTAGCTTGTGTTTAATTGGTGATTAAAGTGGCATTTAAATGGTAAGAAATGGTAAAATGAGGTTTAAGTGGGTTTAATGAAGGGGTTAATTTTGATGAGGTGGAAAATTGGTAAAATGATCAAAATGATCAAAGAAAAAGGTGCCAAAATGATGTCAAGCTTCCCTCCTTATATGTTTTGGAATTTCGCCTTAAGGAAATCGATTTCCCCAGGAGTGAAATCGATTTCACTCTGTTCCAGAAGAGAATTTGGCGCAAAATACACTTGGGAAATCGATTTACCTAGGAGTGAAATCGATTTCATGCTGTCCAGAATGTGATTTTGTTGAAGATTGCTGCAGGGAAATCGATTTACCCAGTAGGGAAATCGATTTCACCAGTAAAAAATGTGAAAAATGCCTTGTTTATTGCATGTCTTGGCTTGGTACCTACAAAACAAAAGCCTACAAAGAAACAAAGCAATGTTTTTGGTATTTGGGTTAGTATAATATGCATACAAGATAAACAATCATTGGTGCTTGATGGTCCCTCTTATTGATGAGGTGAGTGCAACACCATAAACAAAACTTCCAAGTGAAGCTCTTGATTAGTGATTGGGATATGATTGATACAGGATCTTAGGGTCAAAAATTGGGGTATGACAGATGCCCCTATTTAAGTTTCTTCGATTTGGAGATACGATGATTGAAATTCTTCGTTTTGACAAGATCGAAGAGACTTAAATATATAAAACACAATTTTTGATCCTAAGATGCAATGCAATGTTAATGAATGCCTATAATGATGATGAAACATGACAACACTGGGGAGTAAAAGGAACTCCACTGGGGAAAACAAATGTCTTGCTAGCATAACTCCGCTAGGGAAGGCAAGACTTCGTTGGAGAGATGAAACTTTGGTGGGAAAAGAAACTTCTCTGGGGAAAACACTTCGCGTCAGAGAGGTTAAAGCATCATCTTTCACTGGGGATGGGAAAAGGGGAACATCCTCTTTCACTGGGGATGAGAAAGTATGCATCTTGAATCAGAATGCCAATCTTCTGTTAACAGAAATTACACCATCGTACCACTGATGATATGAAGAGATGTACCGCCGTACCATTGACGATAACATGTACCAACGTTCCACTGGAGGCATGAAAGAGATATACCACCGTACCACTGATGATATAAAAGGGATAATTCATCGACGTACCACTGACGATGAAAGAGATGTACCGCCATACCATTGACGATAACACATACCAACGTTCCACTAAAGGCATGAAAGAGATATACCACCGTACCATTGATGATATAAAAGGGATGATTCATCGACGTACCACTGACGATGAAAAAGATGTACCGCCGTACCACTGACGATAACACATACCAACGTTCCACTGAAGGCATGAAAGAGATATACCACCGTACCACTGATGATATAAAGAGAGATGATTCATCGACGTACCATTGACGATGAAAGAGATGTACCACCGTACCACTGACGATAACACATACCAACGTTCCACTGAAGGCATGAAAGAGATATACCACCGTACCACTGATGATATAAAAGGGATGATTCATCGACGTACCACTAACGATGAAAAAGATGTACCGCCGTACCACTGACGATATAAAAAGATGACCCTTTGTACCAATGATTGTGAAGAGCAATCAATAACACTTTTTCAATGATTTGAGGATGCAAACACAAATGCATATTCTCAACATTCATCATCCAGCGACCAAAATTCAATCCATGACCAAATGGAAAGAAGCTACCCAAAAGATTGGACCAAGTGAGAGAGAAACTCACTGGTCTTCTGTTCGTAGATATCTGAACAGAATAACCGAAACATATTATCCACCTAGAAACAAATTTAGTGGGGATTTTCAAGGAAAGTGAGCTTTTTCTGCTTAAGACACTCTAAATGAAAGAGAAATCTGTTTGACAGTAAACTTTATGATAGCAAATGTGAATGTATGACTGTTTTTGATGCATGTTAATGATGCATATGGTGCCAAAACTTAGCACAAGAATTAACTCAAGAGACGGAGTTCGAAAGATAACATAATCAAGCATGTCTCAAGCTGAACACCAGAGCAGAAACTGCTATAACAATCTTTTGATGGCTTCAGAGTAAATGCTGCCCAACATCCGGGAACATCAGAGCTAAGAGAACACAATGGTTGAGTTCTACACCATATTCGAACCAGGCCAAAGGTGCATTGAGTGGAACACATTCTTCTTCTTTTGCATATGAATATATCAACATATCCATTCCTTGTAATGCACTTATGAATCAAAGTAAAAATTCTTTTATAATTTTCAAAAGGATTTTGTTGAAATCAATTTTCTCTTTGTTTCAAAAATTATTATCAACAATAAATGACATTTTGAGAGATATGAAAGAAATAAGATTGCTAATAAAGGGTAAAGGCTCAAACTTTTTAATAGAATGGTAGCCTGCAAAAGGCAAGACCCCATGGATTATTACAAAGTTTAGAAAGTGGTAATTTTGTGGAAAAGGTACATTGAAATGTAATGACCCCATCCTCTCTCTCAACTTGGAATTCCTGAGCAAAGGCTTCCGTTGAAATGTGTTGAACTTCTTTGTGATAAACAGATGACTGCTGATGATCAAGTCTTGTCTAATGTAGTTACTTGCCATGAATCCCTAACTTTTGCCTGGACCGCCCTTTTGGGTTTTCAGTCCACTGGGTATTTTATTCTGTTTATGTCTCTAATTTTTGCCTGGACCGCCCTTTCGGGTTTTCAATCCACCGAGACGCTCTTTTTTTGCCTAAGCCGCACTTTCGAGTTTTCAACTTAGCGAGCTGTTCTTTTATTATTTAGGCGAAGTATTTCTTGACTACATCAGCATTCACGGGACGTGGGAGCTCTTCTCCATCCATAGTTGCAAGAATTAGTGCACCGCCAGAGAAGGCTTTCTTAACAACATATGGTCCTTCAAAATTAGGAGTCCACTTGCCCCTTGAATCGGAGGTGAAAGACAAGATCCTTTTGAGCACGAGGTCGCCTTCTCTGAATACTCGAGGTCGCACCTTCTTATCAAAAGCTTTCTTCATTCTTTTCTGGTACAACTGACCATGGCATAAAGCCGTCATTCTCTTTTCTTCTATCAAATTCAATTGATCAAACCTGCTCTGACACCACTCAGCCTCAGACAACTTGGTTTCCATTAAAGTTCTCAATGATGGAATCTCAACCTCGACAGGGAGCACTGCTTCCATACCATAAACCAAAGAAAAGGGAGTTGCCTCGGTTGAAGTACGAACAGATGTACGGTACCCATGCAAAGAAAATGGGAGCATCTCATGCCAGTCCTTGTACGTAACAACCATCTTTTGCACGATCTTCTTAATATTTTTATTTGCTGCTTCAACAACTCCATTCATCTTTGGCCTATAAGGCGAAGAGTTATGATGTTCAATCTTGAAACTTTCACACAGTTCTCTCATCATACTATTGTTCAGATTCGAGCCATTATCAGTAATGATCTTGCTCGGTACACCATATCTGCAGATGATGTTGTTCTTGATAAATCTAACCACAACTTGCTTTGTCACATTAGCATATGAAGCAGCTTCCACCCACTTGGTAAAATAATCGATTGCTACCAGGATGAATCGATGTCCATTCGAAGCCTTGGGTTCAATCATGCCAATCATATCAATACCCCACATAGAGAAAGGCCATGGAGAAGAAATAACATTGAGAAGTGTCGGAGGCACATGAATCTTGTCAGCATACACTTGACACTTGTGACACTTCTTTACAAATTTGTAGCAATCAGATTCCATTGTCAGCCAATAGTAACCTGCTCTAAGCATCTTTTTAGCCATCGAATGTCCATTGGCATGAGTACCAAAAGAACCTTCATGAATTTCATGCATCAACATGTCTGCTTCGTGTCTATCCACGCATCTGAGCAAAACCATGTCATCATTCCTTTTATACAAAACATCAGCATTGATGAAGAAACTGCCAGCCAATCTCCTTAAAGTTTTCTTATCTTTATTTGATGCCCCAAGTGGGTACTCTTGAGTCTGAAGAAAGTGCTTAATATCGAAATACCAAGGCTTTTCATCTGTTGTTTCCTCAACTGCAAATACATGAGCAGGTCTATCAAGACGCCTGATTGTAATCTGAGGTTCCTCATTATGGAAATTCACTTTGTACATGGAAGACAATGTGGCTAAAGCATCAGCCATCTGATTCTCATCTCGATGAATGTGGTGGAATTCAACTTTGTTGAAGAATGTCAATAACCTTCTGGCGTAATCTTTGTAAGGAATTAAACCAGGATGACGAGTTTCCCATTCTCCTTTAATCTAATTAATTACAAGCGCGGAATCTCCATAAACATCAAGAATCTTAATTCTCAGATTAATGGCCTCTTCAAGTCCCATGATGCAGGCTTCATACTCAGCAATATTGTTTGTACAATCAAAACATATCCTTGCAGTGAAAGGAACATGTGATCCACACGGAGTGATGATAATGGCGCCAATTCCATGGCCATGAACATTAGAAGCTCCAGCAAAAATTAAACCCCATTTGGATTCAGGATCTGGCCCTTCTTCTGGCAATGGTTCATCCCAATCTTGAGATCTCAAATACGTTATATCTTCATCTGGGAAGTCCATTCTGATAGATTGATGATCATCAATTGGTTGGTGAGTGAGGTATTCTGCCGACACACTTCCTTTCACAGCTCTCTGAGCTCGATATTCAATATCATATTCTGATACTAACATTTGCCAGCGAGCAATCCTTCCAGTTAATGCAGGTTTCTTAAATACATACTTAATTGGATCCATTTTGGAAATTAATAGGGTGGTGTGGTTCAACATATACTGTCTCAGTCGGCGAGCAGCCCACACCAAAGCACAACAAGTTTTCTCAAGCAGCGGGTATCTTGTTTCGCACTCGGTAAACTTTTTGCTAAGGTAGTATATTGCATACTCTTTTCGACCAGACTCGTCATGCTGACCCAACACACATCCCATCGAATTTTCTAGCACTGTGAGGTACATAATCAGAGGTCTCCCCTCAACTGGAGGAAGCGGGATGGGAGGTTTAAGCAGATATTCTTTGATGTTGTCAAAAGCTTTTTGACAATCTTCATTCCACACACATCCCTGATTTTTCTTTAACAGCTTGAAAATTGGCTCACAAGTAGCAGTCATATTGAAAATGAACCTGGAGATATAATTCAAACGTCCGAGGAAACCTCTCACTTGTTTCTCAGTCTTTGGTGCTGGCATTTCCTGAATTGCTTTAACTTTATCAGGATCCACTTCAATTCCTCTCTGACTGACAATGAAACCCAATAATTTTCCGGAACAGACACCAAAAGTGCATTTGTTTGGATTTAAGCGGAGACGATACTTTCTCAAACGCTGAAACAACTTTAAAAGATCCTCCATGTGCCCTTCCTCTGACTGGGACTTGGCAATCATATCATCCACATAAACCTCAATTTCTTTGTGCATCATATCATGAAAAAGAGTAGTCATGGCCCTCTGATACGTCGCATCAGCATTCTTTAACCCAAATGGTATCACTTTGTAACAGAATGTCCCCCATGGCGTGATAAAGGTTGTCTTTTCCATGTCTTCAAGTGCCATCTTAATCTGGTTATATCCTGAAAAACCATCCATAAAGGAGAAAACCTCAAACTTTGTCGTGCTATCTACCATCATATCAATGTGAGGTAGAGGAAAATACTCTTTCGGATTGGCTTTGTTCAAATCTCTGTAATCAACACACATGCGAACTTTTCCGTCTTTCTTTGGAACAGGAACAATATTGGCAATCTATTGAGGATATACAGAAGTGACAAGGAAACCTGGGTCAATCTGCTTCAAGACCTCATTCTTAATCTTTTCCGCCATATCAGGATGACTCCTTCTTAACTTTTTCTTGACAGGAGGACATTCTGGTTTCAACGGCAAACGATGCTCCACAATATCTGTGTCCAACCCAGGCATATCTTGGTAGGACCACGCAAAAATGTCAACATACTCTTTAAGAAGCTCTACCATCCTCTTCTTAACATCTTGACCAAGCAGTGCCCCAATCTTGACTTCCTTTTTATCTTCTTCAGAACCAAAGTTGATGACTTCTAATGGCTCTTTATACGGCTGAATGGTGTCTTCCTCGTGCTCAAGTAGTTGGGAAATCTCATCAGGAATACATTCCTCACTCTCTTCTTCCGCCTCATACACAGGACACTCGAAGTTAGGAGAGGGCGCAGGGTCATTACTTTCAACAGTTTTATTGATTAATCTGCACAAGTGATTATTATTTCAGGAAAAGGAAAGATATATGCAAACATTTAATCGTGCAGATTATGGAAAAGAATGAAAACATTTTTTAAGGTTTTTTTGTGTTACTACTTTCCAGAAAAAGCAAAAAGATAAAAGCATTTATATGCAGAAACAAAATGACTTTTATTGATGATTTTAATGTTTAAAACAAACAGAAAACAGCCCCAACAACTTCACATTCATCTTGGGCAGAATGAAAGGATTTTTGAAAAACATAAAAGCAAATTACTTTGAGACATGAGTACACTCAGGAATGTCAATGGTGATCCAGTTCTTAATCATCTTTCCATGGGTCACAAAGTTTGGCACTTGTGGCTCTGGTTCATCTTCAACAATAGCGTCCACCTCTGGAAGAGTCGGGTGTAGAAACCCAACACTATGAAACATCTCCTGATAAGGGAGAAAAGCAGACTCAAGCTTCATCACAGACTTGTCTGAGGCAGAAAATCCCATACCAGCTCTATTCTTGTTTTCTTGTAGACTCACCACTGGTCCCCAGACTCCTGAATGTCCATTCTGAACCAATAGTTGAGCGTCTTTGAAGGAGGCAATGGAAGCTTCATCCTTTTTGAATTCATCATTAATAGACAGGGCTTGGAATGCAGTTCCAATGACTACTTCATCAGCCTCTATGGTACGGAACAAAGAGAGATGACTAATCAGCAAAGCTTGTTCTCCATTCACAACAACCATCTTTCCATCTTTCACAAATTTCAACATTTGGTGAAGAGTTGACGTAACTGCCCCAGCCTCATGGATCCATGGGCGTCCCAATAAGCAACTGTATGCAGGGAAAATATCCATCACTTGAAAAGTAATCTTGAAGACAAATGGTCCAATACCAATAGGCAAATCAACCTCTCCGACCACTGATTTCTTCGATCCATCAAAAGCCTTGACAATCACATTGCTAAATCTCATTGGTGTGCCACCATAAGACAGCTTAGCAAGAGTGGATTTCGGCATGACATTCAGAGATTAACCAGTATCGATCAACACATTAGACATCGAGTCCTCTTTCCAACTGACAGAGATGTGCAAAGCCAAATTATGATTTCTTCCTTCCTCAGGAAAATCTTCATCACTAAAGCTCAGATTATTACACACAGTGATATTACTCACAACCCCATTAAATTGATCCAGTGTCACATCATTATCCACAAAGGCTTGATCAAGTATTTTCATCAAAGAATCCCTATGAGCAGGAGAACTCGTCAGCAACTCCATTATAGAGATCTTATATGGAGTGCAATGCAACTGATCCACAATCTTATAATCGCTCATCTTGATAAGCTTCAAAATCTCATCCATCTCCTTTCCTGAAGATGACCCAGCATTCACTTTTGTCGCATCATTATTGTTCACAGGTTGAGTAGAATTTCTCTGGACATCCACAGCTGTTTGAGGTTGAGTAAAACCTCGTCCGCTTCTAGTCACTCTACTGACATCTGCTATATTCTCAACAGAAGACAGAGGCTTAATCTCGATTTCTTTTCCAGCTTCCAGCATGGTGGCATTGTATCTGTAAGGTACAGCCTTATCAGAACTATAAGGTACAGATCCAGGCAAACATATCACGAGAGGTTCCACAGCAGCTTTACCATAATAACCAATCTCTACACATTCCGGGATTTCAAAGCATGGTTTAATCATATTGACATCATCTTCATCTCTGTCTCTCAGAATCTCAACGAGCCTTTGATCTATCATCTCTTGTAAGTCTCTCCTCACAATATAACATCCTCGAGGATTGACTGAACAAATCATACAAGCAGCATGATTATGCTCATAATGACTATATTCACATAGAGTGGCATGCATCTCTACCAATGACCCTCTGATGTCTTCCACACGATAAATCTTATACTTCCCAGGGCAACCAGATACCATATTCACAGCAGACGCTTCATGAGTTGGCAACTGATTGTTCTGCAAATTTTGGGCCAATATCACGGAAGGAAAGCATACCAGAACGAACCAATCTCTGGACTTCATTCTTCAGGGCCCAACAGTTTTCCAAATCATGCCCAGAAGCATTCTGATGATAAGCACAAGTGGCATTAGCTTTATACCACCAAGGGAGTTTCTCTGGCTTAGGAGGTGGTGACCTTGGTTGAACCAACTTCTTATGAATTAGAGCAGGATACAGTTCAGTGTACGTCATAGGGATAGGATCAATATTAACCCGAGGATACGAATTCCGCCTTGCTGGTTGTTGATTAACAGGAGCTACAAGCACTAAATTCACAACAGGAGTTACTGACGCCACTTGTTGAGAGTGATTTCTGAATCGACTATTCCTCCCATGAGAAACAACATTAGCATCTGATTCCTTCTTCTTCTGGAATGAAGAACCATACTTCTTCGCACCACCAGATGAATTGTCATTTCGAACCAAATGACCTTCTCGCACAGCTTCTTCCAATCTGACACCCATACCCACCATTTCGGTGAAGTCTACAGGAGCACTTGCAATCATCTTTTCATAGTAAAACGGACCAAGAGTCTTCAGAAAAATCTTAGTCATCTCTTTTTCTTCCATCGGAGGGATTACTTGTGTCATACCCTAATTTTTGACCCCCCTGAGATGGCATATCTTCAGGATTTTTCATCAGGTCAAGACAAGTTCCCAGAGCAGTCATTTCTCCATCTGGTACCTAATCGAGGATGCTTAAAGACAAGAAAGCTCAGGCAAAGGATCAATCAATACAAGGATTAGTCCCTAATACAATCATGGGGCTCAAGGACTTCATTTTTCTCATCTATGATTGATTAGACATCCAGTCATCTGAGTACAAGTTCACTCAGGTCACCAGACTAGGGTTTTGAGCCCATCAAGGACTAAAATCAGGGATCACTTTTGGGAAACCCTAAAAAGCCCCAGGGAACCATTCAAAGACATCAATCTTCTTCAAATAACTCATATGACAAGATCCACTGGACATTGCATCTCAGTTCAAAGCCTACAGTCATCATTGTCCTCTGGTCGACAATTAGGGTTTTTGACCTAATTCACTAAGATAGTTGACTTTTGATCAGAGACTGAATCCAAAACTCAAGACATGATTCAAGGATCTCTACTACCTCAATATAATCCATTTACATCATTCATTTGAGGAAGAGATCTTTGTTTCTACACAAAAGCCCAAAAATTCACTTTGTCAGGAAAAAGTCAACTGTGAAGGATCATCATTGACTTTTAAGGTTTTTGGTCAAAAAATGACTTTCAAAGATCAATATCATCAATATATGTATGGCAAAGTCATTTGACCAAAGAAATTCAAAGAAATTCATCAAGGAGCGAAAAGTCGGGAATTAGGGTTTTTGAAGGCATGGTGAGAACTCAAAATTTCACCTACACAACTCAAAAAACTTCCAACATGAAAGTTGTAGATCTTGCCAAATAAAACAACATCTTACAAGGGAACTTTTTTCAAAAGATTAACCATTTATGAAGTTTTGGAAATTTTGAAGTTTAGGTCATAAACACTTAGAAATTTTTCTAAGTGTTTTAACCTAGTTTTCTTCCAACTTTGGCCTCATTTTTCACAAATTTCCCAAAGGATTCTGAAGAAGACATAAACTAATGATTTAAAGTAGATGTTTAGGGCTTTCCAAATTGTGTTCAACCTTCTCAAAATTCAATTTGAGCTAAGAGTTATGCTTGTTCAAAGTTGGCCTCATGAAGTGAAATTATAGGTCATGCATCATTTTGGAACTTTGAAGTTTTGTGCACATGACCTCAAATACAGATGCTACATGACCCATAATACATCTGCAAACATGCCATGCATTCATTTTCACCATGCCATAAGAATTGAAGAAGATTCTAAAAACAAGAACATGTGATTATGTAATGATTACATTTGTGAATTTATGGCAAATTGATGAATCACCCAAGGAATCTTCTCACCAACCAATTAGAGCTCATTTCTGGCTCAGAATTGTCCCCTAAGATCAAGCAAAATCGAGGGCTAGGGGATTGATCAAATGGAATCAAAATTCCCATCATTGCATAAGAGATATTTGCAAACTTCCTTCATGGCTAAGAAACCAAATCAACCTCACTAAGGAAGCTCACTCCTCTGCAGCTATACTGATCCATTTGCCTATAAATACAGATGCATTCCTCATTCAAAAACACACCAAAGCAACCATATTACTTGCTTTCTCTTCCTCTTCTCTTGTTCATTGTTTTTCAAAGTTCTTTGGCAAGAAGAATCGATTTCTTCAAACCAGAGCTTATCTTTGGGAAGTGAGCATTCTAACATCTCAAGGGAGGTCATTTGAGGTGATCCAAGCACCTGGATCACTTCTGTAGGTGGAGGAACACCATTGTTGCTCTCACTTTGGAGCATCTGCAGTTGGAGGTCCATGGAGTGATTCAGAAGGTTTCAATGCAAGCCAATCATCCAGACACACTCCTCAGGTCATAGTGAAGCTAACCAGATGGCTGCAGCTCATCTGTAACTCGAGAATCAACACCCTCCATGTTCACTTGAAGCTCAAATCGAGGGAGGTCCATAGAACAATTCAGAAGGATTCAGGCTACAATAAGCATCCAGTTAGCATCATTGAGTCTCAGGGAAGCTATTGAGATCATTCATTCAAGCCCAGGTGCCCTCAATCATCCTCACGACCTCCATTTTCAGAGGTAAGTTTCTGAACTCCACCTCTCTAATTTAAGTACTCTTTGTGAAATAGCTCGATTCTATCTTGTTCAGCATCATCAGAGGATTGAAAACCCTCTATCATCATTCATTTATTCATCTTGTGCATCATTTAATTTTAAAATTAGGGTTTATGTGTTCTTCGTGTTCATAATGAAATTCGTTAGTTACACTTAGAATAAATGAATTCTGAGCCCATAATCATGTTCCTTGTCCAAAAACGAGTGAGATTGATGTTTACATCATGCCATTTAGTTGAGAAACCAGAGAGTTAGGAATTTGAAAATCTGAAGCTCGAGGAAGAAGATGAACATGGCGCGCGTAAAATTTGAATTTCCTGGCTTATCTGAAAATATAATATATTGAGTGTATATAGTTAACAAGCTGCGCGCGCAGCTCAGTTGGTTAAGTTTTGAAATGTGATCATGAAGGGCGTGGGTTCGAACCTCTCTAGGGCCAAACCATTTTTTTAGCATCCATTTTCATTCTTTTTTTTTTACAAACTTCACACAATTAATAAACTTATCAAATCAAATCATTTTTACTTCATTTTTCACACACTTGCTATTTAATATACTTATTTTGTGAATAATCAAAAAAATCATAAAAATATTATTTATTTTATGTATTTTAATTAGGTTTAAAATAGTATGTTTTAAATGTTTTCTTAAATACTTTAAAATATATATATTCGTTTTGTTTAAACCTAATTACTTTGTGAAGAATTTTAGAATAAAACCCTAATTATTTAGGTCTTAATTGGGTATAGATTTCATCTTTGCCTTAATTAAGTTGACTTTTTGTCAATATTCAAAATTGTTTTCAATCTCTGATTAAACGGATGATTAGGGTTTTCAAACAACAAAACCTTGCATCATTCCAAATCATCTTTTTTTTTAAAAAATTGCTTTTGTAACCAGTACTGCAAAGTACTGGGCCTCTAATAGAGTGTAAGTCCCAAAAACCTTCTCTTCTTAGCTTGTTTTCAAAACTGTATTTTCAAAATCTTCTTTCTGTTTTCAAAAACATTCTTCTGGTATTTGAAGGGCATTATTCCCGGTGAAACTCTTCAGATACCTATGTGACCTTTGTCCATCTTCACTTCTTCTGTTTTCAAAAACCATTAACTGTTTATCATATATATATTCACCTGTTATCAACAAAACAACAAAAATACTGTTGAGGCTCTGTACATACTTCTTCAATGGCCTCCACTCCATCCAGGTTAGGCTTTACAAGCTTTCAATTTACAGTCTTTATTTAAATTACTGTCAAATATAAACTGTGCATATATATTAGTTTAGAACTACGTTTGAGTATAAACCTTAGGACAGTTAAACTATATATATATTATAGGAATATGACCTAGGATTGAGAATGTCTTCCCGGTGAAGGCTCTTTCCTAATTAGAGATCTGTAGTTCAAACCCCCAAGATGAATTATTCCCGGTGAAACATCTTGGCAAAAACCTTAGAATCCAAATAATAGGACACATCCACCCAAGAGGAATTATTCCCGGTGAAACCTCTTACCCATTTGCTTAGAGCCAAAATAAGTTCAAAACTACATAGCTTTCTCTTGTGCTATAACAAGGACCCTCGATTAGCCTCCTCTTGGGCTTTGTACAAGGACCCACAGGCTTCTTAAAAGCATTTCCAGCTTCCTCTTGAGCTTGTATACAAGGACCCATCAGGTTTCTTATAAACATAGGAACAGGTCTTTAGTCACCTTTTAGCCTACCCTGGTGAGTTTCTTCCAATTTAAACCAGACTTTAAACAAGCTAAGTTTGTCTCAATTTCACATTGAGTACATTTTTGGAATGAGAGACATGGACAGTCTCTGTCACCCTTATCTTCATCAATCTTCCTTAGCAGAGTCTAGGATCCATGTTTGATCATCCTCAGTATTGAGTCAGCCTTCATCTTGGGCTTTAAACAAGAAGTCTCCATTAGAAAATCTTTCTGCCATTCATTTTCAAAACCCCTGGAAAGGGTTAGCCTCCAAAATTAATTAATAAATAATTTCATTCTCTTAGGAGATAATTTCCCCAAAAGAGTCAAAATCCCTGGAAAGGGTCAGCCTCCAAAAAACATGATAAAGTCAGTCTTTTAACAGACAAATTCACCAGCTGAGTCAAAATCCCTGGAAAGGGTTAGCTTCCAAAGAAAAAACAATCTTTTAATAAATAAAACCTCCTCAGTAGAGTCAAAACCAACAAAAACAGTTAGCCTCAACCTTGGGCTTCATACAAGGCACCCAAACAATAAAACTCCCCTGTCAAGAGTCAGCCTCAACCTTGGGCATTGTACAAGGCAGATAATAGAGTCTCCCCAGTGAGTCCTTCATCACTCAGTAGCCACAACCTTGGGCTTTGTACAAGGCAGATAAACCATATTTTTCATGTGTCAAAGATTCCTAACACTTAGGATCTTTCCCCATATAGTCATCCATACTTAATTCATTTAAGAGTCCGCCACAACCTTGGGCTTTGTACAAGGCAGAAAATAATGTTTTCTCTAGCAACAGTCAGCCACAACCTTGGGCTTTGTACAAGGCACATAAAATAGAGTCATTCATTCAATTATCCTCAAGAGTCAGCCTCAACCTTGGGCATTGTACAAGGCACACAAATAGAGTCTCCCTAAGTAGAGTCAGCCTCAATTCTGGGCTTTGTACAGAACACAAAAATACCCTGTAATTAACCCCCAGTGGAGCCATCTCCCAGAGTCAATAATAATAATTAATTAATCAAAAGCCTCAAACTTGGGCCTCGTACAAGTCAGCTAAAGTCAAATCTTTTATACAGTAGATAGACATAACTTATCTTTATAGAGAGATATTTTTACTACTCTACCACATTCAAACAAACAAACATTTCAATTTCAAATTCAATTTTAATCAAGTCTCCCATTTAGGATTTTGAAAGGCATGAGCTGGCAGTAAAACCCAGACATGTGGTAACTTTCCCTAATTTGGATGAGCATCTTTCTTTCATTTAAGAGGCATTTGACTGGTATACTTGCACATACACAAGTAAGGTCCCCCTCTTGAATGAAATGAATTCAGTTATTCTGTCACTCCTTTAAATGTTTGTGGTAGAATAGTATAAATACCTCTCTGTAGAGATAATTTCATGTCTCTTTACTGTAAACAGAGATTTAATTCCAAGCTTCAACCTTGAGCTTCAAGCAAGGCACCAAAAACAATTAATTTCCCTAGTTAGTTCCCCGAACTACATTAAGCTCTGACTTCCACTAGGGATATGTAGGCATGGGGTTCACAAGGAATCTCAGCGAGCTAATAAAATACCAAAAATAGTCAGTTTGTCTGTCTGTCTGTCTTTTCAAATTAATTCAATTCTCTCTCCTAATACAAAGGAGAAACTTTCCCAATCATTAGCAATAAACACAAACACAATGACACAGAGAAGGTTCCTGTAGAGTACTACAGATATGTAGGGTGTTTAAACACTTCCCTATGTATAACCGACTTCCCGGACTCCAGAATTTCTAGTCTAGGTGAAATCCCCACACTTAGCAAACTCCTAGGGTTTAGTTGAGATCTTTTTTTCCCTTTCCTACTCGTAGGACAAATAAGAAAGTTCGTGTGATATCGTAGGAAGAACTGAAATAAAATTCATCCCACCACGGGCGCATTCTCCTTCCAAATTTCGCGTGAAGGGTTTAGCGTGCCGTCCTCCCAAGTGAAACGGGGAGGTAAAGAAAACGACCACCACAGAAAAATGGCGACTCTGCTGGGGATATAAGTGTTAAAAACCTATGTTTTTCATCCAAACCAATGGTTGACCTGTTGCTGGTCCAGCCCCAATGAGGAATTAGGGATGCCAAATTCCCCCTCAAATAAGAGAGGTCCAGCCTAACCTCTGTGTCATATCATGTGTTTGTTGCATATATATTTGTTTAATTTGTTTATTCTGTATCGGGAAAGGGCTTAATTCCCCCTTGTGGTGAGAAATCCTATACCCGGATTTGAGTGCAACATAAGATAGGATGGAGGATGTCTTCCCGGTGAAGGCCCTCTAATCTTGGTTTCCAAGTCTACTCTTGGGATTTGCCTGGCTGGTTGTGATTAACTGCGCCACTGCATTCCGAGACTGATTTGTACCAGGAGGACCTAGAAACACATTAACCCCACTTAAAGCCTTTTTTAGGACGTAGAGCGGTGATTACGGAAGTAATTGTCACGCAGATACTACACTCAGAGAAAACTCTCTTATAGATACCAATCAACGTATCTTTAAGGTTGAGCAAAAACTCCGAGATCCCTAGAACCCGTTTCTACAGGTACAAAAATCCTTAACCTTAGTTTACCATTGGGGCGGGGTTTGCGTTTGGACTTCATGACCACTATACCCTTCAACGCCATGTTTGTTTAAAACTCTTGTGTGTGCATTCATGCATTCATGCATCATTCATTAATAAACAATCAAAAACAAAAAGAGTCTTTTTCGAGTCGTTTTTCAAGGAAACTAAATAACGAACGTTTTGAACTTCATAGAAAGAGAGAAACGGAGAAAGGACTTAAGGATCTATACCATGGATTATGGAAGAAAGAGAGCTAGGAAATACACCTTCAAGATCCCCCAGGTCGAGGAACTGGGAAAGCTCGGAAAACTAGTGGTTAACCCCCAGGCTTTCAAGGAGAAGTATGGAAAACTTCTGCCTTTGCTCAATACCAACATGGTGGATGGGATCCTTCCCACCTTGGTACAGTTTTACGATCCAACGTATCACTGCTTCACCTTTCCAGATTATCAGCTCATGCCTACGTTAGAGGAGTACTCTCGTCTGATTGGAATACCCGTGTACGCGCAAGATCCGTACTCCGGTTTGGAAAAGAATCCTGACGACGTTATCATTGCTGCAACTACTCCTTTGAACGTAGTCGACATCAGAACTCATATGGTGAGTAGAGGAGGAATTCAAGGATTGCCCTCCAAATTCCTGTTTGATCAAGCTCGGTACTTCGTCAGCATCCAAGATATGAGCGCATTTGAGGAAGTCTTGGCTTTGCTTATCTACGGATTGTTTTTGTTCCCTAACATTAACGATTTCGTCGACATCAACGCAATTAAGATCTTCTTAATTAGAAATCCAGTTCCAACCTTGCTTGCGGATGCTTATCACTCTGTGCATTCAAGAAACCTGCAGCGAGGAGGATTAATCACATGCTGCGTACCGTTGTTATACGAATGGTTCGTTTCGCACCTGCCAAAGTCTAGCACTTTCTGGAACATGAGGGATGGCCTTTACTGGTCACAGAAAATCATGTCTCTCACTCATACAGACATTGATTGGTGTAGTCCTGACAACGACGAAACCAAGATCATCTTCAGTTGCGGAAATTTTCCCAACGTACCCCTTATTGGAACTAAGGGAGGAATTAGTTACAATCCAGCTTTAGCCCGTCGTCAATACGGCTATCCCATGAAAAATATACCAAGTAACATTCAATTGGAAGGTCTGTTCTTCAAGAACATCGACGATCATGGCAACATGCTGAAGAAGGAAATTGTCCAAGCCTGGCGTCTTGTTCACAGCAAAGGGAGAAGATTGTTAGGAAAACATCTTTGCATCTCCCTGGATCCTTACCTTCAATGGGTACGCGTCAGAGCATTCAAGCTCAGGATACCATATCAACATCAAGAACCTATTCCCCTAAGGGAACCAATTTACCTTTTCTCCACCGATGTTGAAAAACTGCAAGCGGCATTGAACAAGGTATGCCAAGAAAGGAATGCTTGGAGGAACAAGTATCGAATTGTCAACACGGAAAACGTTGAAATTCAGAACATCCTAAGAAGGAAGGATGAGTTACTTGAAGTACTCGATCGACAAGTGACACAAACGTCACTTTCTCATCATATCCCTCCTGCTTCCTGGATCATCGATCAGCTCACGTCAGAGAACGCTCAGCTCAAGAAACAGAAGAAGATGTTAGAACGTGAAGTCGGCTCATCATCAAAGTTTTAGAGTCCTTTCTCTCAGTTTCTCTGTATTTCCATTTTCAAAGTGTGTAAAAACGGCGTTTTCGCTTAATTAATAAAAGTTTGATGTTTCATAACGTAATTATGGTGTTTCCTTGAAAAATAATAACTTAATTGCATATCATACACCGCTTTAGTCGTACGCACTGACACGAGAATTGTCGCGGATCTAAGAGTTACTTTCCTTTCTCCAGAAAGAGAGGAGGAGAAGGAGGTGAACAAAGACTTTCAAGCTGTCTCATCCATACAACACTCGTTCAAGTCGCAAGAAAAGAATGGAAGACTTTGAGCAAGAGAATGAAGAACTCAGGGAAGAGATTAATACTCTCAAAGGTACTGTTGAAAGGCTCAATAGTATGGTAGAAGCCCTGGTAGTTGCGCAGAATCGACCAACGCCAGAAGAACCACAAAGGACTGTGGTTTCCGAGATTGTTTCTACTCCTATTCCTCAGTATACCATGCCGCCTGATCGACCTTGGGGCATGCCGTATAACTTTACTCCAGAAGGGTACATACCTCCAGCTTCTGAAGCTCCAAAAGTCACCATGGATATGCGTCCACCGGAGGGTTACAAACCTCTGGAAATTGAAGTTCCAAGAGCAACGGCAATGGGTTTCGCACAACAGAATGCTGAGATACCAAGATCTGCTGTCATGGCTTCTCCACAGCCTATTATGCATACTTTTCCCCCGCAGGGCGGACAAGTATATCATCACGCTCCCAGTGAGGATGCTGGCGTGTATGAAAGATTGGACGAGTTCCAGGAACAGTTTCTGCAAATGCAGAAGGAACTCAAGACTCTCCGAGGACAAGATCTATTTGGAAAGAATGCTGCAGACCTCTGTCTGGTTCCAAATGTTAAGATCCCTCACAAATTCAAAGTACCAGAATTCGAGAAGTACAAAGGGAATTCATGCCCACAAAGTCATCTTGTGATGTACGCTCGAAGAATGTCAACTCAGACTGATAATCAACAATTGCTCATTCATTATTTTCAAGACAGCCTGACTGGTGCTGCACTCAAATGGTACATGAACTTGGACAGTTCAGAGATTCGTACTTTTCGAGACCTCGGAGAGGCCTTCGTCAAACAGTATAAGTACAATCTGGATATGGCTCCCGACAGAGATCAACTCCGAGCCATGACTCAAAAAGATAGAGAAAGCTTCAAGGAATACGCTCAGAGATGGCGTGAAGTTGCTGCTCAAATTTGTCCACCACTTGAAGAGAAAGAAATGACAAAAATCTATCTCAAAACTTTGAGTCCATTTTACTACGGACGAATGGTTGCAAGTGCACCAAGTGACTTTACCGAGATGGTAAACATGGGTGTACGTTTAGAAGAAGCAGTTCGAGAAGGACGCTTGAACAAAGAACCAGAATCTTCTGTTGGTCCAAGGAAGTATGGAAGTTCTTTCCAGAAGAAAAAGGATCAAGATGTCAGCAATGTCTTGCACAAAATCAAGAAGAAATTCCAACCTCAAGTTGCAACAATAACTCTGGTTGTTAACTCAGCGCCAGCTTATCAACCTCAGGTCTCGCAACAACAAATTCAACAAAGGTCGCAGCAACCTCAGCAGCAGGTTCGACCTCCAAATTACAACAATCGGGCTCCAAGGTATCCTGCCTTTGACCCCGTACCAATGCCGTATGCAGAATTGTTTCCAACATTACTGGCAAAAGGACTCATTCAGACAAGGAGTCCTCCAAATCCTACAAACAGTTCCTCACCATGGTATAAGGCTGACCAATCTTGTCCCTATCATCAGGGGGCACCAGGTCACAATATTGAGAACTGTTTCCCTTTCAAGATTGACGTCCAACGATTAGTGAAAAGCGGAATGCTATCCTTCAAAGATACTAATCCAAACGTCCAGGCAAATCCTTTGCCGCAGCACAAAGAAGCTTCAGTAAATCTGGTAGACCAACACCCCAATGTCATTCAAATCTACGACATTCGTCAGATAGGGGAAAATCTTGTCAAGATGCACGCTAAACAAGCTGGGTACGGTCATGTACCACCTCACAACTACTTCACATGCGAAATTTGTCCAAAGAATAATCAAGGATGTGCCGTAGTTCAAGCTGCATTACAAGAACAAATGGACTTGGGATGGATTCAACATATCCGAGTCAGAACTGAACATGACATCAACATGGTTCAAGGATGTCCAGGAGAATACAAAATCTACAAAGTTGAAGACCTTGAAGGATCGGTAGTCAGGTTCCACAAAACTTTAAATGGACTTGCCTACTTTGGAACAGATTTCCACGCTTACAGTAGATGCAGAATCTGCCGAAGAAATTCACAAGGATGTTTGCGTGTTCGCAACGACATTCAAAAGCTAATGGATGACAATACCATTACTGTTCTTGCCAACAGAGAAGATGACGAAGTCTTTACCGTATCTCCTCAAATTAATCAAGTTGAACCTATGCAAGTTAAGTATGATAGCAGGAAGACAGCAGTTGCACCACTAGTCATCTACTTACCAGGTCCTGTACCGTATGAGTCTAGCAAGGCTATACCATACAAGTACAACGCTACATTCATTGAAAATGGTAAGGAAATACCATTACTGTCTGTTGTCAACATTGCTGATGTTAGTCGAGTCACTAGAAGTGGACGAGTCTTCAACAGAACAATAGAAAATGTGGAGAAACCTTCGGAGGAAGTACCACATAGGCAAGACAATTATCCGACCAATGCTGTTCAAGCGAAAGAAAATGATGAGATCTTGAAGTTAATCCAGAGGAGTGAATACAACATTGTAGATCAATTACTACATACTCCGTCTAGGATATCTGTTCTTTCCCTGCTATTGAGTTCTGAAGCTCATAGGGAAGCTCTACAGAAAGTTTTGGAACAAGCTTTCGTAGAACCAGGTGTTACAATAAGTCAATTCAACAACATCGTTGCCAACATCTCCGCCGGAACTAGCCTAAGTTTCTGTGACGAAGATCTTCCTGAAGAAGGAGTGGACCACAATCTTCCACTTCACATCTCAGTTGGCTGCATGGGTGTTACACTCACAAGAGTCCTAATAGACAATGGATCCTCTCTCAACGTCATGCCTAAATCAACATTATCAAGATTATCTTTCGAAGATTACCCTCTAAGAAAAAGTCATGTCATCGTCAAAGCATTTGATGGATCAAGGAAGTCAGTTTTCGGAGAAGTGGATCTTCCCATAACTATTGGACCTCAGACGTTCAAAAACACTTTCCAGGTTATGGACATTCCAGCACAATACAGTTGTTTGCTAGGTCGCCCATGGATTCATGAGGCTGGGGCAATTACTTCAACACTTCATCAGAAACTGAAGTTCATAAGAAATGACAAATTGGTAACCGTATGTGGAGAACGAGCTCTGATCGTCAGCAACATGTCATCATTCTCCGACATAGAACCAAAAGAAGCTGTGGGAACTAAATTCCAAGCACTTTCCTTAGACAAAGGAAAGGAGAAAGCAGCGTCTATCTCTTCATACAAAGATGCAATCCAAGTTGTAAAGGATGACACTACCAAAGGTTGGGGGCACATTAATATTCCTACCAACAACAAGAACAGAACAGGAATTGGATTCTTTCCGACATCATCAAGAGCTATCCCAGGGATTGAAGTAGTTCTCCCTATTCAAGAAACTTTCTGCAGTGGAGGTTTTCTACAACCTGTTCAACAAACAGTCAATACCATCGGTACAGAAAACACCGATGAAGAGGAATGGTTATCCTATCTTCACAAAGCAGGATATATCTCCCTATCAGAGTCTGAACCACTTTGCTGTTGTCCGACTAAGGGATCTGAAAGTAAGACTCAACCAAGCAGTGATGAAGTTACTGACAGCTTCACCACCAGAAGTCATGGTTCATCAGAAGAAGTTCCTCCTATCCCCGAAGAGACTTGGGATACATTAGGAGAACCAAGCGGAAAATTCGACTACATGGTGAAATACTCCGCTCCTGAAAGTTCAAGAATATTCCTTGAAGATATTGTTCCAACTGGATGGAACAGTGATTTTGAGTACCTCTCTCAGCCAAAAGAGATGTATAACCCTTGCTATTCATCGACAGCATCTGGTGAAGTCATCATTGAGGATTATATCCCCAAGTCACCTTCCGAGGTTAAGGATCTAGAGTTCACATATCTAGTCAATGCCATCTTGGGAGAAGAGCAAGACCAAAATACAGAAGAGGATGATCTCGAAAGTGTCTCCGACAATGAGTCTCTCCATTCAGAAGATTGGAAGTTTCCTCAAAAGAAAGTTCGACATACTCCACTTGGAAATGGGTATGCTCACACCGCTCAGTCTGCTGAAGTAGAAGAAGATCGTCTGAGTGTTGCAAAGACAGTGGTTGGTAAATCAAGACCTACCACAGGCCAGCTTAAGCCTAAGATTCCAGATTACTTAGTGCACAATGGGGTTCGCCACTACTGGACAGCTGTTGAAGTTTCAACTGTTGTTCGCACTCCTAAGTAGGAACTTTCACCGTTATTTTGTCCTCTCACCATAGCCCAGGGTGAAGAGATGTTTCATAGGGCTTTGCATTTTACTATTTCTTAGGAAAATGTCCCTCTTTGCTTCGCCCAAAGCAATAGAGTTTTGTTTTATAGGGTCTTTGTTTCAAGAAATGACTGTCCATAAATAAAAATGTCATTCTGTTCCTTCATTTAGTTTTTCCTTTTCTTTTTTTTTCGGAAATTGGTAATCCTAAAAAACACCCTTAAAAAAAAAAAAAAAAAAACATCAAAAAAATCATTAACTGCATACACCGAGTCTTCCCTCGTTGTCTAAATAAAACTTATCACACATATGCAGATTAATCATAAAATACCCCGTTGAAACGTACGACCGTATGACTTCTCCAAGCTTTGAGCTTCCTGTATTCGAGGCAGAGGAAGAAGAAGACGAAGAAATATCAAAGGAAATTTCACGGTTACTTCAACAAAAGGAAGAGGCCATTCAGCCATACAATGAGCCTCTAGAGATCATTAACCTTGGTTCCGATGGAAACAGAAAAGAGGTTAAGATTGGAGCTTCACTCAGTTCAGAGATCAGAGAGAGTTTGATACAGCTGCTCAAAGAATTCTCAGATGTCTTCGCTTGGTCTTATCAAGATATGCCAGGGTTGGATACCAGTATAGTGGAGCATCACTTGCCGTTAAAAGCAGAATGCCTTCCGGTCAAGCAAAAATTAAGAAGAACTCACCCGGAGATGGCCATGAAAATCAAAGAGGAAGTTTAAAAGCAGATCAATGCAGGTTTCCTCGTCACTTCAGAATACCCTCAGTGGTTAGCTAACATTGTTCCCGTTCCTAAGAAAGACGGAAAAGTCCGCATGTGCGTCGACTACAGAGATTTGAACAAAGCTAGCCCTAAGGATGATTTTCCTTTACCACATATTGATATGTTGGTAGACAGTACAGCAAAATCCAAAGTTTTCTCGTTCATGGACGGATTTTCAGGTTACAACCAAATCAAAATGGCACCTGAAGACATGGAAAAAACAGCTTTCATTACCCCCTGGGGCACGTTCTGCTACCGTGTTATGCCTTTTGGACTAAAGAACGCAGGGGCAACTTATCAAAGAGCCATGACTACGCTTTTCCATGACATGATGCATAAAGAAGTGGAAGTCTATGTGGACGACATGATTGCCAAATCAGAAAATGAAGAAGATCACATACAGAATCTGACGGAGCTGTCAATGCGTATGGACGAGGAATTGGGGCAATCATTGTTACACCTCAGGGTACCCATATTCCATTTACTGCCAGATTAACTTTCAAATGCACAAACAATGAGGCCGAATATGAAGCTTGCATCATGGGTCTCGAAGAAGCCATGGATCTAAGAATCAAACACTTGGATGTATATGGAGATTCTGCTTTGGTCATCAATCAAATCAAAGGAGAATGGGAAACACGCCAACCAGGGCTAATTCCTTACAAAGACTACGCGAGAAGATTGTTACCATTCTTCGACAGGGTAGATTTTCATCACATTCCTCGTGAAGAAAACAACTTGGCTGATGCATTAGCCACACTCTCTTCCATGATTAGGATAAATCATTGGAATGACATTCCTCGGATCGATGTTATGCGCCTGGATAGGCCCGCTCATGTTTTCACAGTAGAAGCAATCATCGACGACAAACCGTGGTATCACGACATCAAGAACTTTCTTCAAAAGCAAGAGTACCCTCTTGGGGCGTCAAAGAAAGATAGAAAGACTTTGAGAAAGTTAGCTTGTAGATTCTTCCTGAATGAAGATGTTCTGTACAAGAGAAACTTCGACATGGTTCTGCTCAGATGCGTTGACAGAAAAGAAGCAGAAATACTCATGAGAGAAATACATGAAGGTTCCTTTGGTACTCACACCAATGGACATACCATGACAAGGAAAATACTGAGAGCAGGATATTATTGGCTGACGATGGAGTCAGATTGCTACCGGTACGCAAAGAGGTGTCACAAATGCCAGATCTACGCCGATAGAATTCATGTGCCACCATCTCTGCTCAACATACTCTCTTCCCCTTGGCCTTTCTCCATGTGGGGGATCGATATGATTGGAATGATCGAACCAAAAGCGTCCAACGGACATCGCTTCATCTTGGTAGCCATAGACTATTTTACCAAATGGGTTGAAGCAGCTTCATATGCAAACGTTACAAGACAAGTTGTCGTCAGGTTTATCAAGAATCACATCATCTGTCGCTACGGCGTTCCTAGCAAGATAATCACTGACAATGGGTCAAATTTGAATAACAAAATGATGAAGGAGCTTTGTGAAGAATTCAAGATCGAACATCACAACTCATCTCCTTACAGGCCAAAGATGAATGGAGCTGTAGAAGCAGCTAACAAAAACATCAAGAAAATCATTCAGAAGATGGTCATTACTTACAAAGATTGGCATGAAATGCTCCCGTATGCTCTTCATGGTTACCGTACATCAGTACGTACTTCGACTGGAGCAACTCCTTTCTCCCTTGTATATGGCATGGAGGCAGTCCTACCTATAGAGGTTGAGATTCCATCAATGAGAGTCTTGATGGAGGCAAAATTAACAGAAGCCGAGTGGTGTCAAAGCAGATTCGATGAATTGAACTTAATCGAAGAAAAGCGCATGACAGCTTTATGCCACGGACAGCTATATCAACAAAGAATGAAGAAAGCTTTCGACAAAAAGGTTCGACCTCGCACAATCAAAGAAGGCGACCTTGTACTCAAAAAGATTCAATCTTTTCTCACAGATTCGAGAGGGAAATGGACTCCCAATTATGACGGCCCCTACGTGGTCAAGAGAGCTTTCTCAGGAGGAGCCTTAATACTCACGACTATGGATGGAGAAGAATTCACCCGTCCTGTGAACGTCGACGCAGTCAAGAAATACTTCGCCTAAATAAATAAAAGAACAGCTCGCTAAGTTGAAAACTCGCAAAGAGCGGCTTAGGCAAAAAAGAGCGTCTCGGTGAATCGAAAACCCGAAAGGGCGATTCAGGCAAAAGTTAGAGACATAAAAATAATAAATAATCAATCCTGGTAAACTTAAAACCCGAAAGGGGTAGTTTACGCAAAAGTTAGGGATATATGGCGAGTAACTGTGTTCAGGACAAACTTGATCATTCAAAAATCCATAGCGGAGTGTTCATCAGCAGTAGGTCATCTTCTACGAAGCACGAATACAGCGCAACTCGGAGTGGAAGGGAGAGATAATGGTCGTCACGTTTCATCGTAGCCCTTTTCCCGAAAATTACCAATTTCCAACTTTGTAAATACTCCATGGAATCAAGCATTTGGCTGATTACCATTCCATATATAATAATTTGAGCCTTGTGCTTTTCCTTTGCAATCTAGTCTTATTCAGTTTCTTGAAATACATTTTAAGTTTAAACAGTCAATTTCTTGAAACAAATGTTTTCATAAAATAAAAATGAATTTACTTGCAAAAATAAAGGTGAAATTTCTTTCTAAGGTTTACAAACAATAGGAAGAATGCAAATAGTTGCTCCAAGAACGGTTGAGACTCCGGGAACCAATATTTCCCCATGAGGTCGCTTTGCGAACATCTCCCGATGACGGATCTTCACTTCAGTTTCATATTGCTCATTTCGAACAGCGGACCACTGATAACCAGGTATTCCCAACAGAGTTCGAACTCCAAGAAGAGGACATCTTCTGATTAACAAGAATTCCAGTCGTATCATTAGGATTTTGCATCCGCGACAATTCTATTCACGTTCACTTTACATTTTATAATTGTCATAATATTCATGCATACATTACATCACAACTGCATAGTCAAATTAGGCTTTTAATCATAAGAATGCCCGAGTCATGAGGGCATGAACTCAAGTTTCCCCTGCAAGTCCTGGAGAAACTTTTTCCTTCAAGACAACGATCCATGTAGAGAGATTTCCCCAAGCAAGTCAATAGATGGTAGTCTCCCTCAAAGAGATAGTTTGTTCACTTTTGGAATCCCTCAACTGAGAATCTCCTGCAGAGCAACGCTCGACAATCTTCTTCAGATAAGATAGTCTGCTTCGCATTTTGGACTTCCCCAAAAAATTTGGCATTTCCCCAACAAGGTCGAGAGGTGCCATTTCTTGTCAAAAAATAATTCAGAATCTCCCAGCAGATCGACAAATGATTCCCCAACAGAATCAGTGAATGGTAGTCTTCATCCAGAAGATAGTTCATGATCCCCAGCGGAGTTAACAAATGGTAGTCTTTCCCCAAGGAAAGACAGTTTGTCTGTTAAATATTCAAGAGATCGACAAATGGTAGTTTCTTCAAACAGTTTGTCCGTTTCAGGGATGTTTAGTTCCCCACAGAGTCAATAAATGGTAGTTTTCCCCTTAAGAAAACAGTTTGTTGATTCCCCAGGCACCAATCGACGAATGGCAGTTTTCACCCCGAAAACAGTTCGTCCGCCTTCAAAAGAAGTCATTAGCCCCTCAAAAGAGCGCGGGCCCATATGACAATCTTTCAAAGATGCCAGGTCAAAAGGGAAGATGGTGAAGTTTCTTTATTACCGTCAAATGGTATCTCATCTCCAAGTGCTGATGAGAAGTTTGATGAGGAAACAAACCTTTGAAGTTTCTTTATTACCATCGAATGGTATCTCATCTCCAAGTGCTGATGAGAAGTTTGATGAGGAAACAAACCTTTGAAGTTTCTTTATTACCATCAAATGGTATCTCATCTCCAAGTGCTGATGAGAAGTTTGATGAGGAAACAAACCTTTGAAGTTTCTTTATTACCATCAAATGGTATCTCATCTCCAAGTGCTGATGAGAAGTTTGATGAGGAAACAAACCTTTGAAGTTTCTTTATTACCATCAAATGGTATCTTACCTCCAAGTGCTGGTAAGAAGTTTGATGAGGAAATGAACCTTTGAAGTTTCTTTATTACCATCAAATGGTATCTCATCTCCAAGTGCTGATGAGAAGTTTGATGAGGAAACAAACCTTTGAAGTTTCTTTATTACCATCAAATGGTATCTCATCTCCAAGTGCTGATGAGAAGTTTGATGAGGAAACAAACCTTTGAAGTTTCTTTATTACCATCAAATGGTATCTCGTCTCCAAGTGCTGATGAGAAGTTTGATGAGGAAACAAACCCTTGAAGTTTCTTTATTACCATCAAATGGTATCTCGTCTCCAAGTGCTGATGAGAAGTTTGATGAGGAAACAAACCCTTGAAGTTTCTTTATTACCGTCAAATGGTATCTTACCTCCAAGTGTTGGTGAGAAGTTTGATGAGGAAACAAACCTTTGGAAATTTTCTCTTTATCTGAGATATTGTCCAAACGCAACTAAGACCAGTTTCGAGATTTGGACATCCGGAACGAGAGGAGGTTGTTTACCTTTTTCTAAGTATCAACACTTAGTTAAAGAAGATGGATTGCGCATCCTACACTGCCATCCATTCACCAGAATCCACATCAAGTATTTCTGCAGGAGTTTGTCTCCTCATCCCCCGCCAAGTGCGACAACGGGATCAAGTCATGCAAAGATTTTATCAATTACAACATCTCAGGAGCGCCCAAAATTCGGGCATTCTTTGATATTTAAGTCTCTTTTACGCAGGAAAGATCGAGATCTCAATCTCTCTCCCTCCGGATAAAAGAAACTTAAATAGGGGCATCTGTCATACCCTAATTTTTGACCCCCCTGAGATGGCATATCTTCAGGATTTTTCATCAGGTCAAGACAAGTTCCCAGAGCAGTCATTTCTCCATCTGGTACCTAATCGAGGATGCTTAAAGACAAGAAAGCTCAGGCAAAGGATCAATCAATACAAGGATTAGTCCCTAATACAATCATGGGGCTCAAGGACTTCATTTTTCTCATCTATGATTGATTAGACATCCAGTCATCTGAGTACAAGTTCACTCAGGTCACCAGACTAGGGTTTTGAGCCCATCAAGGACTAAAATCAGGGATCACTTTTGGGAAACCCTAAAAAGCCCCAGGGAACCATTCAAAGACATCAATCTTCTTCAAATAACTCATATGACAAGATCCACTGGACATTGCATCTCAGTTCAAAGCCTACAGTCATCATTGTCCTCTGGTCGACAATTAGGGTTTTTGACCTAATTCACTAAGATAGTTGACTTTTGATCAGGGAATGAATCCAAAACTCAAGACATGATTCAAGGATCTCTACTACCTCAATATAATCCATTTACATCATTCATTTGAGGAAGAGATCTTTGTTTCTACACAAAAGCCCAAAAATTCACTTTGTCAGGAAAAAGTCAACTGTGAAGGATCATCATTGACTTTTAAGGTTTTTGGTCAAAAAATGACTTTCAAAGATCAATATCATCAATATATGTATGGCAAAGTCATTTGACCAAAGAAATTCAAAGAAATTCATCAAGGAGCGAAAAGTCGGGAATTAGGGTTTTTGAAGGCATGGTGAGAACTCAAAATTTCACCTACACAACTCAAAAAACTTCCAACATGAAAGTTGTAGATCTTGCCAAATAAAACAACATCTTACAAGGGAACTTTTTTCAAAAGATCAACCATTTATGAAGTTTTGGAAATTTTGAAGTTTAGGTCATAAACACTTAGAAATTTTTCTAAGTGTTTTAACCTAGTTTTCTTCCAACTTTGGCCTCATTTTTCACAAATTTCCCAAAGGATTCTGAAGAAGACATAAACTAATGATTTAAAGTAGATGTTTAGGGCTTTCCAAATTGTGTTCAACCTTCTCAAAATTCAATTTGAGCTAAGAGTTATGCTTGTTCAAAGTTGGCCTCATGAAGTGAAATTATAGGTCATGCATCATTTTGGAACTTTGAAGTTTTGTGCACATGACCTCAAATACAGATGCTACATGACCCATAATACATCTGCAAACATGCCATGCATTCATTTTCACCATGCCATAAGAATTGAAGAAGATTCTAAAAACAAGAACATGTGATTATGTAATGATTACATTTGTGAATTTATGGCAAATTGATGAATCACCCAAGGAATCTTCTCACCAACCAATTAGAGCTCATTTCTGGCTCAGAATTTTCCCCTAAGATCAAGCAAAATCGAGGGCTAGGGGATTGATCAAATGGAATCAAAATTCCCATCATTGCATAAGAGATATTTGCAAACTTCCTTCATGGCTAAGAAACCAAATCAACCTCACTAAGGAAGCTCACTCCTCTGCAGCTATACTGATCCATTTGCCTATAAATACAGATGCATTCCTCATTCAAAAACACACCAAAGCAACCATATTACTTGCTTTCTCTTCCTCTTCTCTTGTTCATTGTTTTTCAAAGTTCTTTGGCAAGAAGAATCGATTTCTTCAAACCAGAGCTTATCTTTGGGAAGTGAGCATTCTAACATCTCAAGGGAGGTCATTTGAGGTGATCCAAGCACCTGGATCACTTCTGTAGGTGGAGGAACACCATTGTTGCTCTCACTTTGGAGCATCTGCAGTTGGAGGTCCATGGAGTGATTCAGAAGGTTTCAATGCAAGCCAATCATCCAGACACACTCCTCAGGTCATAGTGAAGCTAACCAGATGGCTGCAGCTCATCTGTAACTCGAGAATCAACACCCTCCATGTTCACTTGAAGCTCAAATCGAGGGAGGTCCATAGAACAATTCAGAAGGATTCAGGCTACAATAAGCATCCAGTTAGCATCATTGAGTCTCAGGGAAGCTATTGAGATCATTCATTCAAGCCCAGGTGCCCTCAATCATCCTCACGACCTCCATTTTCAGAGGTAAGTTTCTGAACTCCACCTCTCTAATTTAAGTACTCTTTGTGAAATAGCTCGATTCTATCTTGTTCAGCATCATCAGAGGATTGAAAACCCTCTATCATCATTCATTTATTCATCTTGTGCATCATTTAATTTTAAAATTAGGGTTTATGTGTTCTTCGTGTTCATAATGAAATTCGTTAGTTACACTTAGAATAAATGAATTCTGAGCCCATAATCATGTTCCTTGTCCAAAAACGAGTGAGATTGATGTTTACATCATGCCATTTAGTTGAGAAACCAGAGAGTTAGGAATTTGAAAATCTGAAGCTCGAGGAAGAAGATGAACATGGCGCGCGTAAAATTTGAATTTCCTGGCTTATCTGAAAATATAATATATTGAGTGTATATAGTTAACAAGCTGCGCGCGCAGCTCAGTTGGTTAAGTTTTGAAATGTGATCATGAAGGGCGTGGGTTCGAACCTCTCTAGGGCCAAACCATTTTTTTAGCATCCATTTTCATTCTTTTTTTTTACAAACTTAACACAATTAATAAACTTATCAAATCAAATCATTTTTACTTCATTTTTCACACACTTGCTATTTAATATACTTATTTTGTGAATAATCAAAAAAATCATAAAAATATTATTTATTTTATGTATTTTAATTAGGTTTAAAATAGTATGTTTTAAATGTTTTCTTAAATACTTTAAAATATATATATTCATTTTGTTTAAACCTAATTACTTTGTGAAGAATTTTATAATAAAACCCTAATTATTTAGGTCTTAATTGGGTATAGATTTCATCTTTGCCTTAATTAAGTTGACTTTTTGTCAATATTCAAAATTGTTTTCAATCTCTGATTAAACGGATGATTAGGGTTTTCAAACAACAAAACCTTGCATCATTCCAAATCATCTTTTTTTTTTAAAAATTGCTTTTGTAACCAGTACTGCAAAGTACTGGGCCTCTAATAGAGTGTAAGTCCCAAAAACCTTCTCTTCTTAGCTTGTTTTCAAAACTGTATTTTCAAAATCTTCTTTCTGTTTTCAAAAACATTCTTCTGGTATTTGAAGGGCATTATTCCCGGTGAAACTCTTCAGATACCTATGTGACCTTTGTCCATCTTCACTTCTTCTGTTTTCAAAAACCATTAACTGTTTATCATATATATATTCACCTGTTATCAACAAAACAACAAAAATACTGTTGAGGCTCTGTACATACTTCTTCAATGGCCTCCACTCCATCCAGGTTAGGCTTTACAAGCTTTCAATTTACAGTCTTTATTTAAATTACTGTCAAATATAAACTGTGCATATATATTAGTTTAGAACTACGTTTGAGTATAAACCTTAGGACAGTTAAACTATATATATATTATAGGAATATGACCTAGGATTGAGAATGTCTTCCCGGTGAAGGCTCTTTCCTAATTAGAGATCTGTAGTTCAAACCCCCAAGATGAATTATTCCCGGTGAAACATCTTGGCAAAAACCTTAGAATCCAAATAATAGGACACATCCACCCAAGAGGAATTATTCCCGGTGAAACCTCTTACCCATTTGCTTAGAGCCAAAATAAGTTCAAAACTACATAGCTTTCTCTTGTGCTATAACAAGGACCCTCGATTAGCCTCCTCTTGGGCTTTGTACAAGGACCCACAGGCTTCTTAAAAGCATTTCCAGCTTCCTCTTGAGCTTGTATACAAGGACCCATCAAGTTTCTTATAAACATAGGAACAGGTCTTTAGTCACCTTTTAGCCTACCCTGGTGAGTTTCTTCCAATTTAAACCAGACTTTAAACAAGCTAAGTTTGTCTCAATTTCACATTGAGTACATTTTTTGGAATGAGAGACATGGACAGTCTCTGTCACCCTTATCTTCATCAATCTTCCTTAGCAGAGTCTAGGATCCATGTTTGATCATCCTCAGTATTGAGTCAGCCTTCATCTTGGGCTTTAAACAAGAAGTCTCCATTAGAAAATCTTTCTGCCATTCATTTTCAAAACCCCTGGAAAGGGTTAGCCTCCAAAATTAATTAATAAATAATTTCATTCTCTTAGGAGATAATTTCCCCAAAAGAGTCAAAATCCCTGGAAAGGGTCAGCCTCCAAAAAACATGATAAAGTCAGTCTTTTAACAGACAAATTCACCAGCTGAGTCAAAATCCCTGGAAAGGGTTAGCTTCCAAAGAAAAAACAGTCTTTTAATAAATAAAACCTCCTCAGTAGAGTCAAAACCAACAAAAACAGTTAGCCTCAACCTTGGGCTTCATACAAGGCACCCAAACAATAAAACTCCCCTGTCAAGAGTCAGCCTCAACCTTGGGCATTGTACAAGGCAGATAATAGAGTCTCCCCAGTGAGTCCTTCATCACTCAGTAGCCACAACCTTGGGCTTTGTACAAGGCAGATAAACCATATTTTTCATGTGTCAAAGATTCCTAACACTTAGGATCTTTCCCCATATAGTCATCCATACTTAATTCATTTAAGAGTCCGCCACAACCTTGGGCTTTGTACAAGGCAGAAAATAATGTTTTCTCTAGCAACAGTCAGCCACAACCTTGGTCTTTGTACAAGGCACATAAAATAGAGTCATTCATTCAATTATCCTCAAGAGTCAGCCTCAACCTTGGGCATTGTACAAGGCACACAAATAGAGTCTCCCTAAGTAGAGTCAGCCTCAATTCTGGGCTTTGTACAGAACACAAAAATACCCTGTAATTAACCCCCAGTGGAGCCATCTCCCAGAGTCAATAATAATAATTAATTAATCAAAAGCCTCAAACTTGGGCCTCGTACAAGTCAGCTAAAGTCAAATCTTTTATACAGTAGATAGACATAGCTTATCTTTATAGAGAGATATTTTTACTACTCTACCACATTCAAACAAACAAACATTTCAATTTCAAATTCAATTTTAATCAAGTCTCCCATTTAGGATTTTGAAAGGCATGAGCTGGCAGTAAAACCCAGACATGTGGTAACTTTCCCTAATTTGGATGAGCATCTTTCTTTCATTTAAGAGGCATTTGACTGGTATACTTGCACATACACAAGTAAGGTCCCCCTCTTGAATGAAATGAATTCAGTTATTCTGTCACTCCTTTAAATGTTTGTGGTAGAATAGTATAAATACCTCTCTGTAGAGATAATTTCATGTCTCTTTACTGTAAACAGAGATTTAATTCCAAGCTTCAACCTTGAGCTTCAAGCAAGGCACCAAAAACAATTAATTTCCCTAGTTAGTTCCCCGAACTACATTAAGCTCTGACTTCCACTAGGGATATGTAGGCATGGGGTTCACGAGGAATCTCAGCGAGCTAATAAAATACCAAAAATAGTCAGTTTGTCTGTCTGTCTGTCTTTTCAAATTAATTCAATTCTCTCTCCTAATACAAAGGAGAAACTTTCCCAATCATTAGCAATAAACACAAACACAATGACACAGAGAAGGTTCCTGTAGAGTACTACAGATATGTAGGGTGTTTAAACACTTCCCTATGTATAACCGACTTCCCGGACTCCAGAATTTCTAGTCTAGGTGAAATCCCCACACTTAGCAAACTCCTAGGGTTTAGTTGAGATCTTTTTTTCCCTTTCCTACTCGTAGGACAAATAAGAAAGTTCGTGTGATATCGTAGGAAGAACTGAAATAAAATTCATCCCACCACGGGCGCATTCTCCTTCCAAATTTCGCGTGAAGGGTTTAGCGTGCCGTCCTCCCAAGTGAAACGGGGAGGTAAAGAAAACGACCACCACAACTTGGGCGGCAACCTCACGCCATCTCTGAGCATATTCCTTGAAGGATTCTTTCTCTTTCTGCATCATAGCTCGCAATTGATCCCTATCAGGAGCCATGTCCACATTATACTTGTATTGCTTCGCAAACGCCTCAGCAAAGTCATTGAAAGTGCGAATATGGGTGCTATCAAGGCCCATATACCACTTAGAAGCAGCTCCAGTCAAACTGTCTTGGAAATAGTGAACCAACAGACGTTGATCATCACTGTGAGTGGACATCTTTCTCACATACATCACCAGGTGTGCCTGAGGACAGGAATTTCCCTTATACTTCTCGAATTCAGGCAGTTTGAACTTAGCAGGTACTTTCACATTGGGAACAAGGCAAAGATCATGCACGTTCTTTCCAAACAGTTCTTTCCCACGCAAAGCTTTCATCTCTTTCTACAGTTCTTCAAACTGATCTTGGAAACCGTCCATTCTGTCATGAATTTCACTTGGAGCAGTATGAACAATAGGAGATGTGTTGACCATAACAGGAGTCAACGGACGAGTCATCTCAGGAACAGACAAATAACCTTCAGGCATGCCCCAGAGATATCCATTAGGCATACGTTGCTGAGTAGCACCAACAGGAATTGCAGGAATTGTTGTAGCAGCAATTTCAGAAATCACAGTGGTCTGGCCCTGAGCTTGGGCATTGGGAGGAGGAACTTGATTCTGATTCTTAGCAGCCATCAGTGTCTCCACTAGAGCAGTGAGACGATCCACACCAGATCTCAATGTAACAACCTCTTCACGTAGCTCACGATTCTCTTGTTCAAGACCTTCCATCTTCTTCTTGCAGTTAGCTCGAGTGTTATACCGGTGAGACAACTTGATTCTGTATGAAGAACACTGAATAAGACCTCGGGAATACTCTCGGAAGCAAGACCAAAATGCAGAATGATGCATGAAATGCAATGCAAATGATTTTTATTTTTGGTTTTCAAGGAACTTTTAAGACATTAATTGTAAACATTAACAAAAAACATTACAAAACATAACAATATTCTTTCATTAGTAATGGAAAAGCATACAAAAGGATTCAAAGATCCAAAATTACAAAACAAAGGAAAAGCTAAAAACTAAAAGGGAACACTTCTGACGAAGATCCATCTCCTCTCTGCAGCTTCCGACGGAGCTTCTCCAATTCATCTTCATAAAAGGCTTTCAAATGAGCATTCTCGACCATCAACTTATCAGCAACTTCTTTCCATGCCACTGAATCTTCTTGTTGTCTCTTTCGCTTTTCACCATGTTGTTGAAGTAACTCTTCTTGATGACGAATCTGATCATCCTTTTCCAACAACCAACCATCTTGGATATCAAGCATTTCATCTTTTTCTTTCAAGTGTATCTTCAATTCTTTGTTCTCAAACTCCAAAGCATCTCTTTCCGCTCTCAACTTAGCCACGAGCCCTAGATGTTCCTCACTACTTTCAACAGGAGTAGTGAAAGACAATGGTGGAGTAACGAGTAGAGAAGGCTCTTCAAGCAAATAAGGCATCTGAAAAGTATGAGCTCTAGCTTGAACCCAATCAGTGTAGTCTTTGAGAGCAACACATTGTTTCGTTCCCAAATGTCTCTTCTTATCAACATGGTGCCAAGCACGCATAAACCAATTTCTCATATCCGAATTTCCATCTTGATTAAGATAGAAGATTCTTGACACAAGAATATTAGCGGGTCTCTCCTTCATGGGATAGCAAAATTGACGCCTTGCGAGAATGGGGTTGTAGGTAATTCCTCCTTGTATACCAAGAAGAGGTACATTAGAGAATTCTCCACAACTATCAATAATCTCACCAATGTCATAAGCAGAATTGTACCAATGTATATTCCCATTAGTAAGAGGCATGATCTTTTGAGACCATGAGAGACCATCAGGATTGTTCAAGAAACTCTTAGCTTGAGGTAAGTGCGAAATAAACCACTTATAGAGCAACGGAGTGCAACAGTTGATAAGTCCACCTTTCTTATCATTCCTATGGTGAATGGAATGATAAGTATCTCCAAGCAAAGTAGGCACATGATTCCCAATAATGAAAATCCGAATAGCATTAACATCGACAAAGTAGTCAATGTTGGGAAAGAGTATCAAACCATAGATGAGCAAGGCCAGAAATGTCTCAAAAGCAATCATACTTCCTTTACTAACCAACATAGAAGCCTTTCCAATCAAAAACTTGGAAGTCAACCCCCAAATTCCTCCTTTTTTAGTCATATTTGCTTTCACATCTGATATTTTCAACTGAAGAAGCTCTGCTATCTCATCAACCTGAGGCTCCTTCTCCAGGCCACTAAACGGTATATCGTTCGTAACTGGCAAACCAATCCAATAAGAATACTCCTCCAAAGTGGGCATAAGCTGATAATCGGGAAAGGTGAAACAACGATAAACCGGGTCATAAAACTGCACAAGAGTCTCAAGAATTCCCTTTTCCACTTTGGTCTTCAAGATAGAGATCAATTTCCCATAACGGTTTTTGAAGTTGTCAATATTAGGAACCAAAGTTGCTAGCTCTTTCAATTCCTTTGCACTTGAACTTCTGAAAGTGTACTTCTTGATGCTTCTCTTTTGATCCATGGTACCTGTGATGTTTACAAAAAATGTCTCTAAGTTCCTTGAAAACCATTTGTGAATGTTATTTTTATGAATGCATGAATGCATGGTTTATGCATCAATCACAATCAAGAGCACACAAGATCACATCAAATCACACAAAATCACACAGTCCAGGTTCTTAGGTTCGACGTCACGAGCATGGAGCCATGGGTCTACCCATCCCACAAGGAGTGATCTAGGGAATTTTTTACCTGCCAATCGGGTTCTACAAAGGTTCCCAGAGTTTTCAATCTTCTTTCGGATATTACTGGCACGCACAATTGCTCATGGGCGCCAATAATATGCCTAAAAAGACCTCGTCTGAGCGTAGTATCGCATGACAACAAGCTCAAATTGGTACTTGATCTTGTTTCTGCACTACATCCTAAAAAGGCTTAGATTGGTTAAAAAGGTTCTAGGCCATTCAGCTTCTACGGACACTCACTATTGAAAGTAATAGCGTTATCACGATGATTCGTAACAACCTCTACTACCTTCCATGAGGCCTCCACTGATTGGGGTTCCACCATATGACGCTCATGGTAAGGATTGCTCCTGACATGCGACTATTGGTCTTACCACCTCCTATCTCAAGTTACTCACCAAAGTTCGGGTTAGAACCTTGTCTCATCACAGAGGAACCATCGAGCACCAAAAAGAAAAAAAAGAAGATAAACACACAAAGCACACAACAATATATACAGATAAAAACACACAGATAAGCAAAAATAGGCTTAACACACTTAAAACTGGATCCCCAGTGAAGTCGCCATTTTTCTGTAGCGGGGAAAATCTGATATCGAAGCCATGGGATTGACTCGAATCAATATTCCATTTGAAATCGCCACCGCGCTTTATTTTTTCAAAGGAAAAGGGAAAAGAACGTAAAACCCAAAGTTTTGTTTTAAAAAACAAGAAAGAGATTTCAGGTACGGGTGTTGATTATATGAGGGGAAGGTTTAAAGCACCCCTCATATCTGTGGTATTCCACAGGAACCTTTTTCAAAATCTGTGTATGTGTAGGGTTTATTTTATTTTTTAAAATAAGCTCGGCAAAGCGTTAAGCTTTGGGCCTACATACCTCCTCGGTGCAATGGAGAAGTCAGAGCTAATGTAATTCGCTTAAAGGGAAACCAGTTTTAAAAACGGATAAACACTTTATTGTCGTCGGAGAGAAATACTCAGCCATTGATTTTGAGCATGAGAACAAACAAGTTCTTTGCATCGCAAATGAAAGAAGGGCTCCGACTCGGATAAAATCAACGAGTATGCCACTAGCTCTCTCACGCGGAAAAGATCTTATTTTATCAATCAATTTCAAAATCGTGGGGTATAACCACTCGTTTGGACAATTAACGGTGTCTAAACTTTTGAAGAAAAGCCACTAAGGGCAAAAGATATGTTTTAGAAAAAAAAGGTTTTGAAAAGGTTTTTACAAACATAAGAATATTTTGGAAAAAGGGAGAAGATTTTGAAAATCTAAGAAGTGGGAGGAGATGAAGAGGCTAACCTAATGCATAAAATAAAAGCTAAGGAAAGAAACGGTCTAACCGAAATAAGAAGCCAACACTTGACATTAAGAGTCAAGGTAGTTTTCCCATCCTTTGGAATTATCAATACCAACACATTAACACTTGGGGGATCCAGATGAACTTATTATCTTAGCACCACTTTTCATTAAGCACATTAAGATTATGACGAAAATCGGGCAGAGTAACGGCTGTTTTTTGGGTAAAATTCTTATCTCAATGCCTTGGAATTAACCATCAAGGGCTTTCAAGGAAATACCTGCACATACAGACAGACAACAATCCAATGCCAGACAGACAGAACAATCACAGAGTAATAATAGAATAAGAGTCCAGAGGCACTAGGTCCATAAGTCCGAATCTCCAAAATGCTAGGGATAGTAACCAATAGTCCAAAGAGAGCCTTATGTGTTTTTTAGATTTTTGTTATTTATTAGTGTTTTAGCATAAAAGTAAAGTATGGTCCAAGTGGACAAAGAGAAAATAGCGGAAACATAAACATAGGTCCAAGTGGACAAAGAGAAAATAGCGGAATGTAAATATGATGAAATGATAAAATAAAGCGATAAAGCGAGAAATATAAAGAGCAATATAAAAAATTGCGGAAATTAAAGTTAGTTGTTAGATGTTAAAGATAACCATCTTGAAACTTGTCAAGTATGTTATCAAAGTTAGTAATGAAGATCGATGGTGAGTGAAGGATGTACTCGAATTTAAGGTCAACGGAAACTTATCAGAAGCTTGATAAAATCATAGCGACTACACGATAAATTTCCATAAGTCATAAATCAACCGCATACAATTCTCTTCCATATTTGATCTTTTTATCGAGCCGGGACAAATGTAGGAGAATTCTCCATGTATCAAGATCATCAATCAAAAGAAATAAGAAGGAGAAGAAGAAATGATCTAGTCTTTATCAAGAATCCATAGAATTCTCAAGATATTAAGACTTTCATCGATCAAAAGAAAATAAGATGAAAAAGATAAGAATGAAAACATAAATTGATCTAGTCTTTATCAAGAATCCATAGAATTCTCAAGATATTAAGACTTTCATCGATCAAAAGAAAAATAAGATGAAAAGATAAGAATGGAAACAAATTGATCCAGCCTTTATCAAGAATCCATAGAATTCTCAAGATATTAAGACTTTCATCGATCAAAAGAAAATAAGATGAAAAGATAAGAATGAAAACAAATTGATCTAGCCTTTATCAAGAATCCATAGAATTCTCAAGATATTAAGACTTTCATCGATCAAAAGAAAATAAGATGAAAAGATAAGAATGAAAACAAATTGATCTAGTCTTCATTAACAATCCATAGAATTCTCAAGATATTAAGACTTTCATCGATCAAAAGAAAAATAAGATGAAAAGAATGAAAACACAAAAGATAATCAACTCACACTATCATTAATATCATTCATCCATTTTGGTGGATTAGGTCATTTCAAACCTATCAACACCCTAGATCCAATGATATTAATGAAGTGTAGGAAGAAGGAAGCCAAAACAAGTACAAAAAAGGCAAGAAACCACATTCTACCTGCTGGAAATCGATCTCATGCAGGGGGAAATCGATTTCCATAGTGCAGTTTTTTTCAGAAAAACAAGTTACGTTCAGCAGGAAATCGATTTCAGCCTTAAGGAAGTCGATTTCCTCAGTGTAAATTTCAGCAAAACAGCATTTAAAGGCATGAAACTTGACTTGAACAAACATACAAACGCCTTATGATCACACATCAATTGGAGCACGAATTTTCCATCAAATCACCATCAAATCACCATCAAATAGCACCAATATAGCATCAAATATGCATTGAACACAAGCAACAAAGAATCACATTATGATATACAAAAAGGATGAAGAAAATTACCAAATCTTGAACAAAACTTAGATCTACTTCAAGAATCACCAACACAAATCTTGATCTCTCAACAATTGAAGAAAAAATAGTGAAATGGATGGTGGTTTAGCTCAAAGTTAGTGAGGTTCAAGATGTGACTCACAAACTTTATGAAAGAAAAAGAGCTTTGGTGAATTTGGTAAGGATGAGGAGAGAAATTGCAAGGGATTTTTTGGCTCTCAAAGCTTGAGAAATGAGAGAGTAGTGGGCTCTATTTATAGGATGAGATCAAGAGTAGTGGTAGTTTGGTCTTTTTGCATTTGGTAGTTAGCTTGTGTTTAATTGGTTATTAAAGTGGCATTTAAATGGTAAGAAATGGTAAAATGAGGTTTAAGTGGGTTTAATGAAGGGGTTAATTTTGATGAGGTGGAAAATTGGTAAAATGATCAAAATGATCAAAGAAAAAGGTGCCAAAATGATGTCAAGCTTCCCTCCTTATATTTTTTGGAATTTCGCCTTAAGGAAATCGATTTCCCCAGAAGTGAAATCGATTTCACTCTGTTCCAGAAGAGAATTTGGCGCAAAATACACTAGGGAAATCGATTTACCCAGGAGGGATCGATTTCATGCTGTTCAGAATGTGATTTTGTTGAAGATTGCTGCAGGGAAATCGATTTACCCAGTAGGGAAATCGATTTCACCAGTCAAAAATGTGAAAAATGCCTTGTTTATTGCATGTCTTGGCTTGGTACCTACAAAACAAAAGCCTACAAAGAAACAAAGCAATGTTTTTGGTATTTGGGTTAGTATAATATGCATACAAGATAAACAATCATTGGTGCTTGATGGTCCCTCTTATTGATGAGGTGAGTGCAACACCATAAACAAAACTTCCAAGTGAAGCTCTTGATTAGTGATTGGGATATGAATGATACAGGATCTTAGGGTCAAAAATTGGGGTATGACACATACCAAGCTTTGGGAGCTTGCTTTAGTCCCTATAATGACTTCTATAGTTTAAAAACATGTTCTGGAGACTTAGAGTCTTCAAAACCAGGAGGTTGATGGACATATGCTTATTCATCTATATAACAATTTAAAAAGGCACTCTTAACATCCATCTGATACAGAGTGATGTTATTCTGAGTGGCAAATGAAATTAATAAGCGAATAGATTCTAACCTGGCCACTGGTGCAAAGGTTTCTATATTGTCAATACCTTCTTGCTGACTATAGCCATGAGCAACCAGTTTGGCTTTGTTTCTTACAACTTCACCTTTCTCACTCAGCTTGTCTCTGAAGACCCATTTTGTTATAATGATGTTAAATCCTATAGGTCCTGGAACCAGATCACAGACATTATTCCTGTTGAACTGATTTAACTCTTCTTGCATGGCAGTTATCCAGTCAGCATCTTCCAGAGCTTGATCAACAGAAGTTTGCTCGACTAGAGATACTAGACCAAATTGACATTCTGCATTGTTCTTAAGGAATGCTCTTATTCTGATGGGATCATCTTTCTTTCTAATGATAACATCTTCTAGATGAGCAGAGTTAAGTATAGAAGATCTTCTGAGTGTTGGCTCTTCAGACATTCTAAGATTCTCTAATGAAGCTGTAACTTGATCTTCTGATACCTCCTTACTCTTGGGTTCTTCATGATTTGAGTTAGAGATATCTATATCTGCAAAATTCTCAAACTGCTTTGACTTTTCAAGACCAAGCTTATCATCAAATATGATAATGATTGATTCCTCAACTATCAGTGTTTCAGTATTGTATACTCTGTAGCCTTTAGAGCGTTCATAATATCCAAGAAGGAAACACTTCTGAGCTTTAGAATCAAACTTATGCAGATGATCTTTAGTGTTAAGAGTATAACATACACATCCAAATGGGTGGAAATAAGAAATGTTGGGCTTTCTATTCTTCCACAATTCATAAGGAGTCTTATTTAGAATTGGTCTTATAGAGATTTTATTTTGAATATAACATGTTGTGTTAATTGCTTATGCCTATAAATGCTTAGCCATATTGGTTTCATTGATCATGGTTCTGGCGATTTCTTGTAGAGTCCTATTCTTTCGTTCTGCAACTCCATTTTGCAGTGGAGTTCTAGGACAAGAGAAATCATGGGCAATACTATTTTCTTTGAAATAAATTTCAAAGAATCCGTTCTCAAATTCACCACCATGATCACTTCTGACCTTTATGATGTTACATTCCTTCTCAGATTGAATCTGAGTGCAAAAGTCAAAGAACACAGTATGTGACTCATCCTTGTGTTTCAAGAACTTTACCCATTTCCATCTGCTATAGTCGTCTACAATGACTAATCCATATTTCTTCCCTCTGATTGATGTTGTTTTGACTGGGCCAAAAAGATCATTGTGCAGAAGTTCTAGTGGCCTAGAGAAAGAGACAACATTTTTAGACTTGAATGCAGGTTTTGAAAACTTCCCTTTCTGACATGCTTCACAAGGAGCATCTGATTTATATTTCTGATTAGGGAGTCCTCTGACCAGATTGAGTTTGTTAATCTGAGAGATCTTTCTCAAAATAGCATGACATAATCTTCTGTGCCAGACCCACTGCTCTTCACTAACAGATAGAAGGAAAGTAAGCTTTTGATTCTTAAGATCTAAAAGATCAATCTTATAAATGTTGTTCTTTCTTTTGCCTGTAAATAGGATAAATCCATCCTTCTGACTAATAGCTTTACAAGACTTTTGATTAAAGATTATGTCATAACCATTGTTACTTAATTGACTTATGGACAATAAGTTATGAGCTAAACCATCTACTAAAAGAACATTGATTATAGAGGGAGAGTTACCAATACATATGGTTCTCGAGCCAATGATTTTTCCCTTCTGATTTCCTCCAAACTTTACTTCTCCAGCAGATTTAAGTGCCAGGTCTTTGATCATAGACTTTCTTCCTGTCATGTGACATGAGCATTCAGAGTCCAAGTACCATGACATGTTTGTCTTTTGAGATTTCAAGGAGATCTGCAACAGGAATTATCTTATCCTTAGGTACCCACATTCTTTTGGGTCCTTTGGGGTTAGTCCTTCTCAAGTTCTGGTTGAACTGAGATTTTTCATGAGGTTTTAAATAATATTTTCCATAGTGTTTAATGGCATGTTTCTTTGTGTGTGTTATGTGGAAACTCTTAGAATGTGATGTGTTCTTTATATCATGAGAATGGCCATACTTGAATTTTTCATACAAATGCTTGCATTTGATTATCATCTCATCAACAAGTTCAGGTTTATATGGGGTTTCACCCTCATAGCCTATGCATATTCTCTTGTTTCCACTTACACCATATATCATAGAGGCTAGCTGATTTCTGCCTATACCTCTAGATAGAAACTTTCTGAAACTCAAGTCATTTTCCATTATAATATTGTTAGTGCTTGGAATAGACTTTTCTGAACTTGAAGATGGTTCAACATCTTTAGATAGTTTTAAAACTTTTTCTTTCAGTTCATAATTTTCTATTTAAAGTCTTTTAGTTTCAGATGCAAAGAGCTTTTTGAGCTTTTTGTATTTGATACTAAGCTGACTCTTAACTTCCAGAAGTTCAGTTAAGCTGGAAACTAAATCATCTCTAGAAAGTTCATAAAATACCTCTTCAGAATCTGAGTCTGATGTAGATTCTGATTCTTCATCAATAGTGGCCATCAGTGCTATGTTTGCTTGCTCATCCTCAGAGTCTGACTCTTGATCAGAAGAATCTGAGTCATCCCAAGTAGCCATTAAGCCTTTCTTCTTTTCAAATATTTTCTTGGGCTTTTCTCTCTGAAGATTTGGACATTCATTCTTGTAGTGTCCAGGTTCCTTGCATTCATAGCACGTCACCTTCTTCTTGCCAGATCTTCTGTGCTTAGAAGATTCTCCCTTCTCAGGCCTCTTGAAGTTCTTGAACCTTCTCTGCTTGCTCTTTCATAGTTGATTTACTCTTCTTGATAAGAGAGATAATTCATCTTCTTCTTCCTCTGATTGTGACTCATCAGAATCTTCTTCTTCTGCCTGAAAAGCGTTAGTGCATTTTTTATTATTAGATTTTAATGCAATATACTTACCTTTCTTTTGAGGCACTAATCATCTCCTCAAGAGACACTTCATTCGAGTTCTTGGCAATCTTGAATGCAGTCACCATGGGTCCCCATCTTCAGGGTAAGCTTCTGATGATCTTCTTTACATGATCAGCTTTGGTGTAGCCTTTATCAAGCACTCTCAATCGAGTAATCAGAGTCTGGAATCTTGAAAACATTGCTTCAATGTTCTCATTTTCCTCCATCTTGAATGCTTCATACTTCTGGATTAGAGTTAAGGCCTTTGTCTCCTTAACTTGAGCATTTCCCTCATGAGTCGTCTTTAGAGATTCAAAGATATCATGAGTTGTTTCTCTGTTTGTTATCTTCTCATACTCAGCATGAGATATAACATTTAATATCTTGACTTATGATGATTCTTGAATTCTTTCTTTTGGTCATCACTCATTGCTTGTCTTGTAATCTTGACTCCACGAGCATTTACAGGATGTCTGTAACCATTCAACACTAAGTCCCATAGATCACCATCTTGACATAGAAAATAACTTTCAAGTCTATCTTTCCAATACTCAAAATTTTCTCCATCAAAGACTGGTGGTCTATTATAACCATTGAAGCTACTACTTCCATTGTTACCATTGTTGTTTTGCTCAGTAGAAGTAGTTGGAATTATTGGATCAACCATTTTGTGTTTTTCTCCCTGAATATTTTGTCTATCACGGTTAAGTGCTTGCACCTAGAACCGACGCTCTGATGCCAACTGAAAGATAGAAAAACACTTAGAACGGGGGGGGGGGAATTGAATAAGTGTAACTCAAAAACTTGGAAGATAAAAATAATCAACACAATGATTTCTATCCTGGTTCGTTGTTAACCAAACTACTTCAGTCCACCCCTTTAAAGTGATTTCCCTCAAACGAGGATTTAATCCACTAATCCAACTGATTACAATGGTTATCCACTTAGACACACTCTAAGTCTTCTAGAGTATCCTGATCACAACTTGATGACCCTAGGAATTTCTTTACAATCAATGTAAAATAAATGTTTACAAGAGTTTAGATTGTTTCTAATAAAGATGTAATCACACTAAGTGATATTTCTCTTAAGTTCTAATTCTTATCACTCACTAAGATATTACAAAGTTCTTTCATCTTGTACTTTTTTCTAGACTTAGATTTTATAGATAACAACGTTTGAATATCAGAGTCATCAGCTTTGGTGCAGAGCATCTTCTGTCTTCTGACTTTGAAGTGCTTTAAGCGTGATACCATCAGAGTTTCAGAGCTTGTACTTCTGACTGCCATCTTCTGATGCTTTCCAGTTCATGTTCTGATTCTGCAGGATCATCTTCTGATGTCTTTCTAGACCATGTTCTGATGATGCCATCCATAACTTTCTGGGTCAGTGCTTCTGAACGCTGAGTTGTGCATACTCTATATATATTTCCAGAAATGGAAAACTTAAAGGATTGGAGTACCACATTGTCTTATACCAAATTCATGCATAATGTTATCATCAAAACTAAGAATATTGATCAGAACATTTCTTGTTCTAACAATATGTGTAATTAAGGTTTTGTAGCATGCACAAGCAGTTTGCTGATATATTTACTAATCCACTTGACACAAGAACCTTCCAAGGAGTCAGAAAGAAGCTAGGGATATGTGATGCACCGAAGTTAAATTGAATTGATCACTTCAGTTTATGAGGAGATGTTAAAATTAGTATTTTTGTGGTTTATTTTAATTAAATTAAGTGCCTTGTAGCACATTAGTATGCATTAGCTATTTTATTTGTTTCAGACAAAGTTAGTTCCTAGACTTTAGGAAGGAATAAATTGTTCCACACATTTAGCGGGTAGTTAGGGAGATCGTGTGATATTGTGTAAGCCTTTATATTGGTTGTTTCTTATTCAATTAAGTTAAGTTTTTCAGCATTTGATTCTATCATTTGGGAGGAATGAGAAAATCGTTATACTCTGTTGTGAAATACACAAATAATGGAATGACATCTTTATTCTAATTTGTTTCGCATCACTCCACTCTATTCCACTTTGTTCCGCTCCATTTTGCTTCATCCATTTTACTGTATCGAAACATAGCCTAAGTGAGGAAGTTTAGGTGATAAAGTGAAGATGGACTCAAAATGTTAGAATTTTTTTGGTGAGATTCTATTGTGTTTTGGCACGAACACGATGTTTTGAGAATGTATTGCGTTCATTGGAAAGGTAGTGCATTGATAATTATAAGATTTACAATATATATATATATATATATATATATATATATATATATATATATATATATATATATATATATATATATATATATATTCTAAAGCGATGAATTATATCACGACATATGTTAACACTTGTAATTCATTTGTGCGACATCATCTCATTTCCCTATGTGGCATCTCTCTAAAATCATTTTGAAAAGGTCAAATACAATCAATATTCTTTATTAGAGGTCCCCAGTTTAACTCCTTGCTAAGAAAAAAATGGTTGACTTGAAACAGTTGGATGTGGTGGATGACTTGTCAAGCCTAAGTCTGACCTGTCAACAAACATAAGCCTAAGTCTGGCTTGTAGCCTGTCGTAGGCTTATTTTTAGGCCTGAGTCTAGCCTTTTTGAAGGTCTGATTAGCCCGTTTGTTTAGACATGTGTAAAAAGTAACTAAAATAATGTTTAAATAGGCTAACTAACTAAAAGACCAAGAGACTAAAATTTTGTTTGCATTGACTTATTTTAACTTACCTATTAGCATAAGTTCTGTGAGATTATTTGGTTAAGAGAACTTATGAAAACAATGTTCATCAGGTGTTTTCATCTTATTTTCACAAGTTCTTCAAGATAATCAAGTTTTATTTATGTATTTTAATTAAAAGTACCAAACATACCATAATGATAATAAAAAAATTATTTATATTTATTTAAATAGGCTGGCTTGATAGGCTTAAAAAACTTTATTTAGGGCCTGAGGCCTAGCCTTTTTAACTAAATAGGTTTATAAAAAAGCTTTGGCCTTTTCTATTTAAAAAAAGTGTGAGTCTGGTCTGAACCTGTGTAGGCTAGCATGTATGCCTCTGTATTTGGTCGGACTTATTTTCACTCCTACTCATGGTGTTCGTAATCATAACTCTTTAATTGTTAATTGAGTTTCTCCAAAGTATTTTTTCCTGATACCTCTTTTGCTCCCTTAACTTTACTCAATGTTTCTTTTTGGTCCCTTAACTAAAAAAATGTTAAATAGAGTTCCATTAAGTTATATTCCGTTACTTATGTTGATCGATCTCATCCGTTAGTTTATAAAGAAAAACCGTTAAAAGTTGCCTTGCTGGAAGTTTAAATGTTGACCTAAAATTTCTTTATTTTATATTGATTTAAATGTTACAAATAAAAAAAGAAGCTAAAAGGTGTTAGGGCAAAGTTCATTTTAAGAGAACTTCAGATTGCTTTAGTGCGGTTAAAGACGATAACAACACTATTCACAACATGGAGACGATAACGACACTATTTGCAACCTCTATTAAAGATGAAATGCACTCATCAAACCTTTGAAGATAAAACCCTATGGTACAAATACTCAATATTATGTTACTAAAAATGTAAACTTTTTAATTCACCCAACTTCCTCAGTGCTTCTGCTATTGTATTTAGGTTGAATAGGTCATGGAGAAGAAGTTTCATGGTCATGTTCATCACTCTAGTGAGTTTTCTAGAGAGTTTGCTAATTTTACCTAGTAAGGTTATGTAGGTGTTAGCTAGCATTTTTGAAACCATGGTATCAGCAAAAGGAAGAAATTTTCTTTTAAGATAGGATTAAATATACGATCCTTCCTTCCATTAGGACGAGTTTTAATTTTCCCCCTTGAAGTATTTTTTTTGTGTGAATGCACCCTTATAAAACAAAGGTTCTATTTTCACCATGCCCTTTTACTTGTTTGCTGATTGTGTATTGTGCTTATGTCTATGTGGCATTGAGATGCTGCTAACTTTGTATTTAACTTGTTTAAATTAAAAGGAAAATTGAAAAAATAGAAGTATACATTCCTCGTTACCCCCTGTGAATAGTTAGGGTTCATTGTTGGAAAGGTTCTATGGGAGAAGACGAAGCCATGGCTGGGAAAAGCGAAGCTCCGAGCGATTCGTCTTAGGTAAGTTCCAATTTATGTCTCTCTTACTTGAATACAATTTTTTCCTTACATTCAGTATATCATTTCAGCACAAAGTAACGTTTAAAGCTATTTTTTGCCCTAGAGGAGAGTTTGTTCAGCTAAGTGATGGTGAAACGATTTACATGGGTGGTGTTTCTGCATTTATTTCTAGGAGCACATAGATAAGTGGACTATGACTCACATTCGAAACATAGTAAACGAGTGGGGTTACTTAGATGGGTTGTACATGTAACACCCTTCTAAACCCCGCGGCAATTTAAATAAATAATCAGAGTAAAAACATACACACAAAGGTGCCACAATTAATTAGAATAGATAATTCAACTAAGGTCAAAGTCATGCTTCATTAGGATACGGTTCACCAAAACATAATTATGTTTATCGCAGCGGAATAAGAAACATCATCAAATATAACCAAAAGGAAATTTAATTCAACACCAAATAAGGTAGAGTAATCTCATAAAAACTCTAAAACTATCTTTCCCTAGTGTTACAGATCAGAGCATGACCGACACGACCCAATATAAACGGATAAACTCTACGAGTCATCCTCACCAAACACTAATGCCGCTACTTCTCAATCTGAAAATGACAACATGTAAGGGTGAGTCTCATTCTTAATTAGTAAATATTATGCAATTCATAAGTAACAAGCATCATAATATACCGTTCACCCAATTATACATATTCAGATTCACACCATAATAGATTACGAGGTATAGCACAAAATTTCATACAATCATGTTATGACAAAATGCATATGATACAACCGACACTATGCATGTGGTACCAATAAACCGTGGAACCAATCCACCTAACCGATCTACGCCTCATCGAGATACGGCCCACCGACACAATTTCCGCACGATGGGAAATATGTCCACCAACGATCCAAACATCACCGGGATCCAACATCAAATGCATATGAATGAATGAAACACACATAACATACTTAAAAACATCACCAAATCACGATGAACAATTCATCTCAACACCACATCACTGAATAAGTATGTACATGCTTTCAACATCATTCAAGTAGTCATGCATTCACCACAATCACAATAATAATCACAACCATTTCATCATCACGTCAAATACATTGTCACACTTACCTCCTATGCACACAATGTTCAATTCTCATCAAGTAATTAAATCGAGTTTTTAAAGAAATAAAGTCGGCTACTCCCCATATTAGTCCCTCATCATATAAAACATTTAATTACTTGCACAACGCCCAAAACGGCACTACGAAATGATTCACGGATCAAAAGATACGTTATTTTGAAGTTTGGGAAATTTCACACACAGCAAGGTTCGCTCAGCGGAGCAAGGCAGAAGCGAAATCCTTCAGACCCCCGCTCAGAGGATCTCAAGCGACGTCCAACAGAAGCAACCTACGTTGGGACCTCCGCTTAGCGGACCCCCTCCGCTCAGCGGACCTGCGATTTCAGCAAACCCCAAGTCTGCGACAGACCCTGCGATTTTACCTTCTTTTCACCCAAAAACGATTCCAGAAATCACACACAGGCATATAATCATCATACATTCAATTATACACCATAAAACATCATTAAAACGCATTATTAACCAAATAGTTCACACAATTATCATCAATCCAATCCAATTAGAACACCCTAACCTGACAATCCCAATATCTAATTGAATCAACCATACATCAATCTACCTATTACCTAAGACCACATAAGAGATACTAAAAGGAAGAGTCCCCCCTTACCTCGATGAATCTCTTGAATACTCTCCTTCTGGTTCCATGTTCTTGCCTCTTTCTCTTCTCTTGCTCTTTTCACGTGTTCTTCCTTTCTCCCCAATTGGTTTCTTTTTCTTATTTTATGAAAAATAAAATAAAATAAATTAACCACAACTTGGTAAAAGGCCTAACTAATTAGCACCCCTCTTTTACTAATACCACACCATAATCCCAATAGCTCTTACTCCATCATTTTCCAATTAAATCCGATTAAATACTAAAATTCCAATTATTCAATTTAAATTAATAAATTGAAATTACGGGGTGTTACAACTCTCCCCCACTAAAAGAGTTTTCATCCTCGAAAACATACCTTAGACGAAAAGTTCCGGGTAAGAGTCCTTCATCTGGCTCTCTAACTCCCATGTAACATTTCCACCGGCTGGTCCTCCCCAAACCACTTTCACTGTTGCTATATCTTTACCTCGCAACTGCTTCACTTTACGATCTTCAATCCTCATAGGTAATGTCTCTATAGTCAGATTATCTCGCACCTGTATATCATCTACCTGAATCTCATGAGACGGATCCGCAATGTATTTCCTCAACTGGGATACATGGAACACGTCATGCAAATTAGCGAGTGCAAGCGGTAAAGCAATCTGATAAGCAACCTTCCCAATCTTCTTAGTAATCTGAAATGGACCAATGAAACGCGGAGTTAACTTCTTCGACTTCAAGGCTCTCCCAATGCCAGTCATCGGAGTAACTCGCATGAACACATGATCTCCCTCCTTAAATTCAATATCCTTCCTTCTCTTGTCATGGTAACTTTTCTGACAACTCTGAGAAGCTCTCATCTTCTCCAGAATCATCTTGATCTTTTCTGTAGTTTGTTGCACAATCTCTGGTCCAACCACTGCATTCTCTCCAGATTCGTACCAACACAACGACGTTCTACATCTCCTACCATACAATGCTTCAAACGGAGCCATACCAATACTCGAATGATAACTATTGTTGTAGGTAAACTCAATCAAAGGTAAGTAACTATCCCAAGCACCACCTTTTTCCAATACACATGCTCACAACAAATCCTCTAACGATTGAATCGTCCTCTCCGTCTGACCATCTGTCTGTGGATGATAAGCAGAACTCAGCCTCAACTTAGTACCTAAGGCTTCTTGCAATCCTGTCCAGAACTTAGAAGTAAATCTCGGATCTCTATCCGACACAATACTAGCCGGAACACCATGCAAACTCACTATCTTCTCAACATACAACTGAGCCAACTTCTCCATCGGATAATCCATTCTTATTGGAATAAAGTGAGCAGATTTCGTCAACCGGTCTACAATAACCCAAATAGAATCACAACTCTTGCTCGTTCTAGGTAAACCAGACACAAAGTCCATAGAAATTCCATCCAACTTCCAATCCAGAACAAACAATGGTTCCATCAATCCAGACGGTTTCTGATGCTCAATTTTGGACTTCTGGCAAATTAAACAAGCATAAACAAACTCAGAAATTTCCTTCTTCATTCCAGGCCACCAAAATAACTTCTTCAAATCATGATACATCTTGGTAGCACCAGGATGAATGCTCAATCCACTTCGGTGTCCTTCTTCCATATACTCTTTCTGATCTCAGCAACATCAGGTACACACACTCGGTCTCCAAATCTCATAACGCCGTTCTCATCGATTCAGAATTCACCTCCTTGACCTTGGTTAATCAATGTCAACTTGTCTACCAAGCCAACGTCAAATTTCTGTCCGTTTCTAATTTCCTCAAGGATACCATTAGTCAACTTCAACATTCCCAACTTAACACTATTGGAAGTATTTTCGCATACCAAACTCAAATCTCGGAATTGCTCAATTAGATCCAATTCTCGCACCATTAACATAGGCATATGCAATGACTTCCTACTTAATGCATCCGCAAAACATTTGCTTTACCAGGTTGGTAATTCAACCCGAAATCATAATCTTTTAGAAATTCTAACCATCTCCTCTACCTCATATTATGTTCCTTCTGATCGAAGAGATACTCCAGACTCTTATGATCGCTGAATACCTCAAATCGAGAACCATAAAGATAATGTCTCCACAGCTTCAATACAAACACAACAGCCGCCAATTCCAAATCATGAGTCGGGTAATTCCTTTCATGAATTTTCAACTGTCTTGAAGCATAAGCTACTACCTGCTTATCTTGCATTAACACACCACCTAAACCCATTAGTGAAGCATCATAGTACACATTAAAAGACTTCGCCGGATTAGGCAAAATCAAGATCGGAGCACTTGTCAACCTCTTCTTCAACTCTTGAAAACCTTTCTCACATTCTGAATCCCATACAAATACTTGTCCTTTCCTTGTTAACTTAGTCATTGGTAACGCCAACTTCGAAAATCCTTCAATGAACTTTCTATAGTAACCTGCCAGGCCAAGAAAACTACGAATCTCTGAAACATTCCTCGGCGTCTCCCACTGAGATACCGCTCCCACCTTAGTTGGATCCACCACAATACCATTCTTCGAAATTACATGGCCAAGAAAACTTACTTCCTTCAACCAGAATTCACATTTAGACAATTTCGCATACAATTTCTTCTCCTTCAATAACTCCAATACCACTCTCAAATGCTTTGCATGTTCTTCATCACTCTTCGAGTAAATTAGAATGTCATCAATGAATACTACCACAAACTTGTCAAGATACGGGTGAAATATCCTGTTCATATACTCCATGAAAACACCAGGTGCATTAGTAACACCAAATGGCATAACAGAATATTCATAGTGTCCATACCTCGTTCGGAATGCCGTTTTCTGAATATCTTCCGCCTTTACACGAATTTGGTGATATTTAGATCTCAGATCAATCTTGCTAAACACACAAGCTCCAACCAATTGATCCATTAAATCATCAATCCTTGGCAAAGGGTATCGGTTCTTAATTGTCACCTTGTTCAGTTGTCTATAATCAACGCATAGCCTCATTGAACCTTCTTTCTTCTTAACCAACAGTACCGGTGCACCCCACGGTGATACACTAGGATGAATAAACTTCTTTTCCAACAATTCCTCTAATTGTTTCTTCAGTTCAGTCAATTCCGGTGCCGACATGCGATACGGTGCCATCGACACAGGACTAGTTCCAGGAATCAATTCTATAGCAAACTCCACTTCTCTTTCAGGTGGCAACTCACTAACATCTTCTGGAAACACTTCCGGATACTCATTCACTACCCGTAGCTCACCAGTGCTATCGCCCCCTTTCACTTCCATCGAGGAGCACAACATAAATACCACCGCTCCATCATTGACAGCCAAATTCATCTATTTGACTGACATAGTCAAATCTTCAACGCTAACCTCTTCAGGAAAGATAATCGTCTTCGTAAAACAATTGATATGAACTCGATTAAATTGCAACCAATTCATTCCCAATATGATGTCAAGTCCTTCGAGAGGAAGGCACACTAAGTCCATTCCAAACTTTCTACCAAATATGTCAATAGAACAGTTCAAACAAGCAGAAGAAGTAGTTACTGGACCCGACGCAGGAGTGTCAATAACCATACTTCCATGAATAACAGATATTTCTAATCCCAATCGTTTGGCACAATCCAATGAAATGAACGAATGAGTCGCTCCAGTATCAATAATGGCAGAAACTCATTCGTTCATTTAATCATACGATCTTCTGGAGTAGTCTCTGACCCAGGAAATCATACCTCCTCAGAAACTCTCTCTTGAACACAGCCCAGGAAATAGCTACACCATCAGCATCTAGTTCAGCTCTAGTAGCCATCCACCAATCATCAGCCTCTTCGGACAACATATGAGTACCATACCTCACTTTCAGGTTCTCAGCACAATCGATGACTCTGAAAATCCTCTCGATCTCCTTAAGCCACTTTTGAGCACCTTCAGGATCATGCGTACCCTTGAACAACGGAGGATTGTTCCTCTGAAACCTGTTCAGCTGCCTGTCAGCACCAATCATAGCTCCATTTTCATTCCCTCCCAACACACCATCAATCATGCCTAGAGCCTCAGCGATAGCATCGTCGTTTCGTCCACCTCTTCCGGCCATTGTTCTGCTAAATATGAAACAATATTCATTAGATTGAGAAGTATCGATAGTGTCAACCTTGCACTAGTCGCATACGAGGGATTAACTGACACTAAGACTCTGACTCAAACGACCGACTATGCTCTGATACCACTATTGTAACACCCTTCTAAATCCCGCGGCAACTTAAATAAATAATCAGAGTAAAAACATACACACAAGTGTGCCACAATTAATTAGAATAGATAATTCAACTAAGGTCAAAGTCATGCTTCATTAGGAAACGGTTCACCAAAACATAATTATGTTTATCGCAGCGGAATAAGAAACATCATCAAATATAACCAAAAGGAAATTTAATTCAACACCAAATAAGGTAAAGTAATCTCATAAAAACTCTAACACTATCTTTCCCCAGTGTTACAGATCAGAGCATGACCGACACGACCCAATATAAACGGATAAACTCTACGAGTCATCCTCACCAAGCACTAATGCCGCTACTCCTCAATCTGAAAAATGACAACATGTAAGGGTGAGTCTCATTCTTAATTAGTAAATATTATGCAATTCATAAGTAACAAGCATCATAATATACCGTTCACCCAATTATACATATTCAGATTAACACCATAATAGATTACGAGGCATAGCACAAAATTTCATACAATCATGTTATGACAAAATGCATATGACACAACCGACACTATGCATGTGGTACCAATAAACCGTGGAACCAATCCACCTAACCGATCTACGCCTCATCGAGATACGGCCCACCGACACAATTTCTGCACGATGGGAAATATGTCCACCAACGATCCAAACATCACCGGGATCCAACATCAAATGCATATGAATGAATGAAACACACATAACATACTTAAAAACATCACCAAATCACGATGAACAATTCATCTCAACACCACATCACTGAATAAGTATGTACATGCTTTCAACATCATTCAAGTAGTCATGCATTCACCACAATCACAATAATAATCACAACCATTTCATCATCACGTCAAATACATTGTCACACTTACCTCCTATGCACACAATGTTCAATTCTCATCAAGTAATTAAATAGATTTTTTAAAGAAATAAAGTCGGCTACTGTAACACCCCTCTAATAACCCGCGGCAAATAACAGTTATTAAATCAGAGTAACATGTAGAGAGACATCACAATTCATAAAATGAAGAAAACATACGTCGGTTCATATCATGCATTCACTGAAAACAACTGAAATTATAACTCATTAAATAAAATCATGTTTTTCACAGCGGAATTAAAAACACAGAGTCAACATTCATCATTAATGTATCCGACTCAATCAACAAAACCAATTAGAGTTATAACCAACTCAAAACAGACGTGTTCCCAGTGTTACATCTACCAGAGCATGACACCGACACTATAACTAAAAACCGACTTATGAGCTAATCCTCACCAAGTCGCGCCGCTAGCCTCAATCTGAAAATGACAACAAGTAAGGGTGAGTCTCATCACAGTTAACCAATGTTATCACATCATAAATAATAACACATCATAGTTATATCATTCACCCAATTGTTTCATATTCAGACAAATCACCATTCATATATCCACAGATAACAGACAGTCAACACATAACATATACAATCATGCTATAAACAAATCATGCACATGTATGAAACTGACACTATGCATGTGGTACCAATCATCAACAGTGGAAATCATCCACCGACCGATCTATCATCATCCAGATTCGGCCCTGCCAGCACAAATTCCACACAATGGGAATTCTGCCCCTCGCTGAATCCTCTCATCATATAGGATTCAGCCCATGTTTAGGAATGCATGCAACATATATATAACATACTTTCATCATTACCGTTCTATGAGTAGCATCATCTATACTCATTTCATCATCATCATCATCATCAATACTAAGCATGTTCATATATACATCACATCATTCAATACAATCAATCATCAGTCACTACTAAAAATATGACATTTGCTTAAAGGATTTTACATCAGGTATCAAAATATATGATGTGAAAAATATTTGTCAAAAGATTTTACATCAGGTATTTATTTCCAATGATATAAAAAATATATGAAAAAATGAAAAATGTATAACACAGTGGCAGTATTGTAAATAAAATAAAAAAAATAAGCGGTGGCAGAATTGTAAATAAAATGAAATACTTGTTATAAGGGATTTTACATCGGGTCAAAATATTAATCGATGTGAGAAATATTACGTAAAGTGGGTCTTTATATCAGGCAAAGATAATAACCGATGGGAAATACTAATTACTAAGCACAGTAGACCTTTACATCAGGGGAATATAAAACCGGTGGAAAATGTTAACACAATTTTTTCCTACAACCCCAGTCCCTTTTTACAGACCTAAATCTTCTTTTTCTTCTTCGGCTGAAACCTCATTCTTCTGCCAAAACCATACTTGCCGTCACCACCCACTCCTCCGTTCGTCTTCCTCCTCCTTTATTTCATTTCAATTCATGGGCCTTTATTTTTCACTAAAACCCTTCATTTAATTTCGTAACACTAAAATCTTTCTTTTCATTCAAAAATCGAATCCTCCCCTGTCCTTACCGACTCCGACAACCTCCAATAGGTCCGACACCATCGACCTCCCAACTCGGTCACGACAGCGACAAACACGCACCGACTACAATCTCTACTTGCAGGTCAGCATGCAGCCCACCTCCACACCGCCTTGTTCTCCCAGCCGCATCCACAGTTTTGCACAACAAGGCACAACCGGACGCCCCTCCCCTTGCATAGGAATCAATCGCCGCTGGCCACTTCCTTGACAACATCTGCACTCGCCGTTTCAGTCACCATTAGTATCAATTGAAAATTCCAGGTTTGTTATCCTTTTGTTAGGTTTTGATTGGGTTTTGATTTGCTTGAATGACAGCTTCTTCATTTCGTTTCGTTTCTTCAGATTGAGAAGTGAAAGGGAAGATCCGACCGTCGCAACGACACCCTGCGTTCGATCTCCCTCAAATCTACGTCTTAGATTAACACTCTGAGATTGCGGCTCCTGGTCATGTTTTGATACTTTTGCCCTTTTAAACCCTGATTTCAGAAGAAAGTTGCTTGGTGTTCTGAAAACTGATAATGATCTTCAACTGTCGTTTTTTCTAGAATCACTGATTTGGAGACATGTTAGCATTGTGCATCTTGCAGAGTAGCACACCAGCATGGACATTACTCAGGGTCTTCGTGAATTTTTGCTCGATCATAACATCTACTATGAAACCGAAAAAGAAGATTATACTCGATCATTTTTGTTGCTTAACAAAATGAGTTCTGTATTCGCAGGTGCAACGAAGTCTCCCGAAGTTGTTTTCTCAGTTATGCGTGATACATGCAATGATGGAGATCTCTCTGTTACCGAGGCTGTGGAAGCTGCAAAAGATATCCTTGCTAGAAATGCAATCAATTTCTATAAGATTAATTTGTCTAACAGTGCTGTTAGTTCACATAATATTTTATCTCTAAATGTGAAACATCACTTAAAGAGTGATGTTTCATTTGTTTGTATAGTATGGGTTGATAATTCCGGATAACAAAGATGTCGCGTGAGTTCTCTCTATTGTGTTCGCGTCAATGTAGAGATTTTTTATTTATATTTAAATTATGTTCTGAGGTGCTGTGTAATTTTTGTTCCAGGCTGTTCCTAAAAAGAGTTCAATGATGTTGTTACGAAGAATGGAGTTGGTTTAGCATTTGCGGTTATGGGAATGCCTTCTTTTCTGGATGGACCTGCACCTGGTTCTGGTTTAGGTTCAGTTGGTGAAACAAGAATATCGCCTGATTTCTCTACTCTAAGGACAATTCCTTGGTACGCACGTTAAGCAGATTTCATCATATATTTAAGTTTAAGATCCTTTAAGCAGATTTCTATAGCCAATCTATCTTTGAAAATGATGAATAAGTTATAGAATTCTAAACATAAAACTAAGTTGAAGAATTATAAACCCTTGTAAATACTCTTAAATGAATACTCAAAAACTTGGTTACCTTATTTCCTGCACTTTCAGCGAATGCTTAGCTCGAATAGCTAGTAAGAACAATCTTCCTGATCTTTTTGAAATCTGCAGTAGCTAGTATTTGATGTTCTGTAGCAAAAGAATGTTCCTGTGCATTGTAATGATTAATTTATGATCCAAAAAGAGAGGAAGGGATCATATAAATTAAAGTAGCTATCAATTTCTCTCACTTTCTTTCTTGTAATCAATTAATTTTCAAATGTAAAGAAAACCAATTATCAATATTTGGTTTGAATAATTTTTTTTATTGTGGGTCTATATGGTTTATACAATTAACAAGTTCAAAATTGGAAATACTCACCCATGAATACAATTCATGCCAACTGAATAGTTGATTTTGATAATGGTTTTGTAGGACTTGGGTGGAGCTATCCATGTGATGTATGGAGTGTGGGTTGTATATTAGACGAGTTATGCACTGTAAGTTCTATTCTGGATAATTCTGAAAACACCAGTTAGTGTTTGTTATGTTTTAGTATTGTGTTTAAATTGGCTTGTATGCTTCTATTATAAGGTGAAGCTTTGTTTCAGAATCACAAAAATTTAGAGTATCTTGCCATGATGAAGAGGTGCTTGGTCCATTACCACAGCAGTTATTGAAGAGAGTTGAGTAAGTAATAGCTTACTGCAGGAACTTTCTATGATTGTTATTTTATTGGCATCAAAATAACTTGTGTTTCTTTTTATTGTTATGATGATCAGCCGACATGCTACGAAGTATGTCGGAAGGGGGAGACGGGACTGGCCATAAGGTGCAACTTCGAGGGTAAATATTAAAGTTGTAATGAAACTTTCTCGTCTACAGGTTTGTTTTCAAATCTGGTCATGGAAAAGTTCTATTCAACTCTTTAAAAAACAATGGGAAATATTCATGTTGGGCTTTTAACTTACTCGTTTTCTTTAATAATAATTGCTGAACCTTATAATGCAGCATGTTGATCATTCGGCTGGAGATCTTATACATCTATTGCAGGGGCTACTTAGGTTTGACCCCTTTGAAAGAGTTACTGCAAGGGATGCTATGAGACATTCATTCTTTATGAGAGATCACCTTAGGAGATGATTAGCCATTTTTACAGGCCTAATGTCAAGTTGAATATGTCAAAAGTGCAAATATGAGTGTAAATAGGGATATTTTTGTATGTTTTCACTTGATTTGTTGTTGTAGTAGTCCACCGTGTGTAAATTTACTTTGTACACTTGTGTGTATCGTAGATTAATAATTTTGTAAATCAATTGTTTATTTTGAAAAATATATATGTGCATCCTAACTATGTGGTGCAATGAAATTACTCTTCAAAAATATGAAAAATAACGGGTATGTGTAATGTTGGAGAAATATGAAAAATTAGGTATAAAAAAAAAATTACAGGAAATTCCGCTAAAAAATAGCCTAATTTTTAAGAAAGATAGCAAACATATTACATTGGACGTGTCTTGCAACCGATTTAAAATCCCATATTTTACATCAGGTCAATAATATAACCGATGTTAAAACCCGTATTTTACATCGGGCCATTAAGGCAACCGATGTTAAATATTTTAGTTATTTTAAAAAAAATAGAATTAAACTCCTATTTCACATCAGATATAACCATCAACCAATGTGGTAGGTGTATTTTTCACATCGGACTGTTGACCGATGTAAAATGTCTTTGATTTATTACATCACTTGACTTTACATCGGATCCAGACCCGATGTAAAATGTATTTTTCGCCCGATGTAAAATGTCTTTTCTGCACTAGTGAGTAAACCACAGAATCACATCACAAGGTTTACACAGTCTAAAACAGCATACAAACAGGCCTACAAATCGAAAGTTACACATCGTTGAACCTTCCGGAAAAATCACAAAACAGAAATTTCACATACAGGAAGCCATACACGTATCATAGGGTCCATACGCTCCCATACGCGTATTCCCTTGCCTCATACGCGTATCATACGCATTTCAACAGAATCAGATTTTGCCTACAAGCAACCTCATACGCGTATCAGTATAGCCATACGCGTATCACCAGAATAATTTTCCTCTTTCCAAATTCCCATACGCGTATGAGCATCCTCATACGCTCTCATATGCAAAACACCAGTACGTGGTATTTGGGACAGGGCAACTGCGTATCATACACGTATAGCCCATTGGGAGTGTCCCCCATACGCGTATGACCTCATTCCAGACGCGTATGGCACTGTTTCATACGCGAAACACCAGGAAATGCCCAGAACCTGCAGAATTCGTAACAGTCCAAAACCCATTCGTTTTTACTCATACCAGTCCACGAATTTGAGTCTAAAAACCAGAAAAATCACAGATCAATACACAAAGCTCCTAGACACATTCCACTACACAAGGCTCTAAAACTAGGGTTTTGATTTCTTCAGAGAAAAATCAAGTTTTGACAACCCAAGTGGACCTCATAACCTCTCATATGATTCAAAGAACCTCTATGCCGAATTTCAAGCCCTGATTCAAAGGATAGCTCAGTCAATGGCCCAAACGATCAACAATCGACTGGTTGATCTAAAAGTCAAACAATAGTCAAACCACGGTCAAAATCCTGATTTTTTGTCAAGATCCTCACATTGAAGCATCATTCACCATTTGATCAAGAATTGATCATGGTTCATCAAAGAAAGATCAAAAATCAACAATTCAAAAAAGTTTCTAAATTAGGGTTTTGTATAGGAAAAGTCAACTGAACTTTGACCAGCCATAACTCTCACATGGAACATCAGAAATTTTCCATCCAAAGCTCATTTTGAAGGAAATTTGATTCTCTACAAAATTGTGTCTCACATTTCAAGTCTAAAAATGCTTCATTTGAGAGATATGGACCAAAGCATTATAGGTCCTTTTCAAAAGTCAACAAAAAGACACTTTTTTCAAAAAGGACACACAAGGAGCATGGAAAATCATTTTGATATGAAACCAAAGACATTGGTTAGAGGACTCTCTGAGGTTTCTAAAAAGTCCAAGAACTTGAAAAAATATGAAAGTATGAGGCAATGGCAAGGTGTACAAGTTCATTGATTTTTAAGGGTATGCATGAAGGAAAAGGCCCAAAATCCCAAATATATTCAAATGAGCCCACATTATTTTCATCTAATCCTTATCCTTAGCTCATCCACGCCCTAGAAATATATCTTTCAAATTTATTTTATTTTTATTAATTCTTTTATGATTTTATACATTTAAATCATGATTTAATTAAATAAAATAGCAAGTCAAGAAAGATATGATAATTGCTTTGATTCCAAGCCAATTCCAATCACCAAGATATCTCATAATTGCCCAAAATTCGTGCATATTTGACATGGAAGGAGTGAATCAAATTTTGATTAAAAATAGAAAGATTGGGAAGCATATTTCAATCAATTGCTCATAACTTACAAATCAAGGATTTGATAAGATTTGTTCAAAGTTTATTGACCTAATACTTCTCTTATAAAGGCCCAAACAATTCAGAAACAGGGGTTCACGTTTTTGCAGCCGGAGGAGAACCCGAACCGAAGTCAAAATTTTCAAGATTGAATTCAAAATCGTTTTTGTGGTTGCAAGGGAATTTAAAGAGCTTTGAAGGTTCAAACACATTGCTGGAGTACTTCTAATCGCATCCCAATCACGGTCAAAGCCATAAACGCCAAGAATCACGACACGTTCGAACTCGATTTGCTCTTTTTTTTCTAAATCTTGATTTCAATGTTTCACGATTCATAAACGTATTTTAGATACACAATCATGTTCATGACCGTGTTTGTGAACTTTCTGTATACTTTGATTTTAGTTTCGATGCAGGACATGTAGTTTGCCATTGTTAGGGTTTGTGAACCTTAAATTAGGGATTCCGGTTTGAGGTGGAATCGATCCAAACCGATAGTCCTATCATGTTTAGAAAGCAATCTCGAGTTGAACCATGCTTTTAATTAGAATTTATTCATGGAAATTGGTGGTTTAGATATTCGCAGGTGTATGGCTACGCCCTAAAACTGTAGCCAAAAGTCCTTCATATCCGCAGCGAAAAAGAAGAATAACGAGGAAGACAAGTCTTGCAGCGCGCGTGTTCTTTTTGTTTTAAATTTAAAATGTTATTTTTTAAACATAGATATTGATTTTGTTTCGTTGTTTGACAACATGTGATGAGCAGCGCAATGGCAAAGTAATGGAATGACCCCATGAATCTGGGATCGATTCCTATAAACGACGCCCATTCTTTTTTTACATATCTGTTTTCAGGGAATCCAGCGCACTTTTTTACATATCTGTTTTCAGGGAATCCAGCGCACTTGGCTAATGAAGGTTCACAGCGCACCCTCATTCTGTGGCCGTCAGATCTCTTGTGATCTTAATCTGAAGGAACAGACTGCAGCAGTCCACGGTATACCCTCCAGCCATGTACCACACCAAATCCTGAGCTAAGTCTTCTTAAATTCTTTTTTTTCTTATTGTATTTGGTTTTATTTATTTCATTTATTTTTCTTTCCAATTACAAAGCTTCTTCAAAAAAAAAAATGTTCTTTTTTCTCACAAAAATATTAAAAGTATTTATTTAATTTCATTGTTCATAATATTTTTTATTTGATTAAATGAATTAATTTAATTACTTAATTATTTAATTAATTATAAAGATCTTTATTAATTGAGTAAAATACATATTAGGATATTTAATCAACACTTTATTTGCATCGATTTAATTAATTGGGTTGAAAACTAATAATTAATTAAATTGATCTTTATTTATTCTATTAACCAGGGTTAACTTGTGCCCTAATAAGGGTTTACGAGGATCATGCCTACACTAAAAAATTCCTTTTTTGTGCATTCCTTTTTCAGGTAATTATCAAATACCTTCTGACTGCGCGCCACGTCAAAGAACGAAGCTAAGTTCTAATTTCTTCTTATTTAATATTTTTCGCCTATTATTTTGTTTTAATTAGGGTTTGATTGCCCCTGTCAATGAAATCCCTCTACACTCACTTCCTCTTATTTCTCTATTCAATTATCAGATGGTCAGAGTCAATGCTTCAAGCTACCTCCAATTCTCAACCTTCATCAATCGAAGCTAAGTTTCTTTTACCCTTTTTCTGTATTGTTATGTTTATTTTTAGGGTTAACCCTAGTTGCCTCTGAACAAATAATACACTCACTCTCTTCTGTTTATTCTTTCCTTTTCAATTTTCAGGGTTTGTTGACCGCCAAGGCCACGAGTTTGGTAACCCTAAACCCTAACCTTTTATTTTTCTGTTTAATTATTACTTGTGTCAAACCCTATTAAGGGATCCGCTGGTTACAATTTCCCTCCCCCATATTACTGTTCTTGCCTTATATTATCTGCGTGGTTAGTAAAATAGGGAGTGGCAACCATGAATTGAATTTAGAATCGCTAATTTACAAGATAATATAATTGAATATAATCACGTGATTAGTGCACACACGCACGCTTTTGGGTAACCCTCTCTGTTGCCTTGTTGCCTTGTTGCCTGTTGCCTTGTGTTTTTTGCAGAATAAGCCAAGTCCCTCGAATACGAGGATACCTCAGCCATGTTGCCTCGATAAAAAGGTCACGACCCTAAATGATGCTGCCTTCGATACACAAATGACCTCGACCCTCGGAAGTTGCCTACGGAAAAAGGCTGATCCTTGCCTTAGATTACCTGCCCTTCTATGGCATGGGACACTCTTATGGCAAAGGATGCTTCGACGACCCTTCAACCTCCAAACGAAAGGCTTCCTGCCCTCTTATGGCAAGGATAGACCCTTTCATTCTGAAAGGCTAAAAAGAGACCTATCATCTAAGTTTAAGGTAATTGCCCCTAATTGCCTTGCAATGCTCATCTTTAATATTCTTTCTCACAATTCTTCGAAAACTGGCTACGCTCATTTACGAGCTAAAGTCCACTTTTTTCTTTCATCTACTTTTTCTAAAAAACAAACGAGCAAGCAAAGCAATTAAGAGCCCATGGAAAACCATGGATGCAAAGGGTGCCTTACACCTTCCCTTTGCATAAATTACCCCCCGAACTTAGATTTCTTAAAAAGGTTTTTTTCTGTTTCTTTTTGCCTTTCTGAATTTGTTTGGATAAAATAAAAGTCGGTGGCGACTCTTGCTTAACCGCGACATTTCGATCGATAAAAAGTCAGTTCACCGTATTACAGAACTGGCGACTCTGCTGGGGATAAATTTCGATAAAAGAGGGGTTACCTTAAAAGTTTAGGAATCACTTAAATGTTTTCTATTGTTTGCTTTGTTTGCTTTACTTTTGCAGGGCTGTTTTGGGTATTCTGCTGTGTGAAAGATCCTAACCCGGATCTGAGTACCTTAGGTAAATGGCATGAGATCAATGAGACTGCACAGCGTATACTGATATGGTTGATCTGATGGCCATTGTTAGTGTGACACATTGGTTTGTCCTGGTGTTCCTTGGGATCCGACCTGAGGAAATGCTTGGCTGCCGCGTGGTGTCATTAAGCACTAATTCGCCCTTAGAACCTTAGTCGAACTTGACTTTGGCCTTTTAGAAAGTAGCGAGATGGCTGGCTTTGGTTCCGACTGAAGTTGGTTGATACTCGAAGCTACACTCATATGGACTGGACTTTCAGGACCTTTTCGGTTGGCGATTCGATTGCCGAACTGAGATAAGCGCCTTCGAGAAAGGTCAATGATATGAGCTCCCTAGAACCCGATCTTTATATAGGACAGGTTTGAACCAACTAAACTTCAGGGGGAGGGTACGCACCTCTGGACTACATGCAAGCCTAACCTTAAGGCAAAATCTTGTGACTTGTGTGACTTATGTGACTTGTGCGACTTGCTTGTGTTTGCTACTAACCTCTGTTTCCTCACAGGTTTTGTTGAAAGGACTTGTTTGTCCTTACTATCTCACACTATGACTAATGAACTGCATTCGCATAACATCATGACATCATGACATCATAAGCATAACATGATTTAACTAACCCTTTCAAGGATCTTAGGAATTTAGGGCGCACAATTTCAGGTGCTCTTATCAAGGACTGAATTCCTATCTAGGGGAAAGAGGATTTATTTTCCTCTGGCCACGTGCCTTCCAATTCAGAGACTCGATACCTATCAAGGGGCAAGAGGATTTATTTTCCTCTAGCCATGTACCTTCAAATTCAGAAGTATCCCGAATCAGAGGCGATGACCCACTCGATATGGTGAGCTTGATTCTCAAAGAAGGACGTCCAAAGACGAAAGCCAGAATTCTCTAGACATAGCTGTGTTCGATTTAATGTCTAAACGTTGCAAACTAAATTTCCTATAGATCCTCGAAAGCATTGCATTTACATTCATAACATCGCATAACATGTTTCTTACAATAGGTCTCTCATCCTTCCTCGCTGTTTATTTCAGCATCATGAATCTCGAACAATCAGTTAAGGATCTCCAAGCTCAAAACACTGAGTTCCAAGCCTTGATTCTGAATGTGTCCAAGGGGCAAGATGAGCTGAAATCCCTTCTGACTAAGAAGGAAAATAAGACCAAGAAACCTAAAGGTGTTCTCAATATGGGAAGAAGGTTCAAAGGCCCTCTCAAAAAGGTTAAAGAAGCTGAAGCTCCCAAAGAGGGTAAAAAGACTCGAGGGAAAAAGCTTAGACCAATCTTGCAACTCAGGGATGCTGAAACCTCTGAAGACAGTGATGAGGATGAGCAAGATGATGATGCTAGTATCAAAACCGATGCAAAAAGTAACCACGATTCTGCCGAACTCTCTGAAGAAGAAGAGGACTATTACCATGAGGGCGAACATCCCGATGACAAATACAAGATGTTAGAAGAGTGTTTGAGAAGTGTGGAAATTCAGAAGGTACCTGGGCTGGATTTTGAAGAGCTTGGACTTGTGCCTGGGGTCGTTATTCCTCCAAAATTCAAAACTCCCGCCTTTGCTAAGTATGATGGAGTCTCTTGTCCTAAACTACACTTGAGGTCTTATGTAAGGAAGATTCAGCCTCACACTGCTGATAAGAGGCTCTGGATCCATTTCTTTCAGGAAAGCTTATCTGGAACTCAACTCGAATGGTACTATCAGCTGGAACGTACCAACATCCATACCTGGGAAGATTTAGTTGTTGCCTTCTATAAGCAATACCAATATAATACCGATCTCGCACCAACTCGCATGCAACTACAAAGCATGTCTATGGGACCTAAAGAAAGTTTCAAAGAGTACGCACAAAAGTGGAGAGATCTAGCTGGAAGAGTCCGACCTTCTTTGAATGATAGAGAGTTGGTGGACATATTCATGGGCACGCTAATTGGGCCGTTCTATAGTCACTTACTGGGTAGCTCCTCATCTGGCTTTACTGACCTCATACTGACTGGGGAACATGTCGAGAGTGGCATTCGAAGTGGTAAGATTCAAATAGCGACATCCTCAGGTACTACAAAGAAGCATTTCAATGGGAGGTCAGATTCCAATGCTGTGTATGGGCAGAAAAGGATAAACCATGATCAATCTATTGGGGCAGTTCTGAGCTCCACACCGGCGCCTCAACAAGGTCGTCAAGACAAACAAGTTTCACCCAGACGTCAATTCATAAAGATCAACACGTCGCTAGCTCAAGCTTTACAACATCTGCTAAAGGCAAATTTGATCACCCTGAGGGATCCTCCTAAGAATCCTAACACCTCTGCTCCTAGTTATAAGCCCAATGCGAGGTGCGCATATCATTCTAATAGTCCTGGGCATGACACAGAGAATTGTTGGCCGTTGAAGAACAAGATCCAAGATATGATCGACGCTGGTGAAATTGAGTTCGACCATCCTGCAACTCCTAATGTGATCACTTCTCCCATGCCTAATCACAACAAGATTGCTAATATTATGGATGGCTAGAAGGATGAACTTTTTAGATCATTAGATTTACTTTTGTTTGCAATTTCTATTCTGTTTGTTTAAACATTCGACTTATGATAGACATTATCTGTTTTAATAATTATCATCAGTGCATTGCATATGTTTGTCTTGAATACATTATTTCGTTATCGTTCATTTCAAATCACGTATTTACTTTGCATATGTTTTGTGTTTATTCAACTCCTGCTAAGCTGTAAGCCTTTTGAGGAAGGATGACGAAAACGATACCGCAACCTCATACAGTATGCTTTCGAGCGGACTATGCTGACGATGTATAGGCATTGTTTCAATTCCTAAACAGTGGAGATATAAGGATGTTAATCCCTCGTCAACCCCTTTGAGCCTAAGGAGTAGAAGTTTCTTTCTTGTACTAACTAAAACCCTTAATCATAACCTGGGGCAGGGTAGTTCTCAGTTAATTTGGCTGTGCATTCTATTGTAAGAGAATCATTCAGTACACCTTTCAACAAAGGTTTCAATCACAAGCGTTCATCCGCACACATCAAATAAGCGTTGGAGATGACAGTCAAAAGACTATGATGGTTCATCAAGCAAGGCAGTCGATATCTTTTAAAAAGGAAAAAATGAAAAACATATATACAAAGAAAAGCCTGCTAAGTCAAAAATCAAAAAGATGACTTAGGCAAAAATCAAGGCATCCCGCTGACTGTAAGCTCAAAATAGACAGTTCAGGCAAAAGTTAGGGATATCAAAAAGATGAAAAAAGAGAAGTCAACAAATTCTTGAACAACACAATGTTGTGACTACCAAAAGGAAGAAGTGACTGCCATTTCAAAAAGTTCTCTGTGCTTGTGAACTATCATTATTATCAAAGGTGGAAATCCAAAAGTCTCTCGGAACCTGAATGCATAAGTTGAATTAACTAAGGTTAGGACCGAAGATCATCACGAAGAGGGGTTGGTACAATCAAATTTTGAGCCTTTATCTTTTGTTTCTTAAAACCGTGAACCAAGCCACGTTACAACCCTTGAAAGTCCTAATTGAAGCATGGTTAGTTCGAAAGCATACTGTCACCAGAAAGGTATCCTGACTCCTTAAGGTTTACCAAAAATGCTGAGTTGATATTTCATTTTTTACAAATATCATGTTTTACAAATATCACGTTGTTACAAATATCGTGTTTTTACAAATGTCATGTTTTTACATCTCCTGTTTTAATGTTTTTCAAAAAAAAAAAACTCAAGACCAACGTATGCATTGCATCTTATGGATACATTATTAAACATATTCTGCTACATAATTTCAAATGTCAGCAACAGAAAGAATTTGCACAGGGTACAACTAATGACTGAAAGCTATCCCGAAAGACACTATTATTCCAAGAAGCCATATCTATGACGTATACAAGGGGCATGACATGTTTTGCCCAATCAATCTGGGGCAATCAAGTCAAGATTCCAAGAATATCTCATGGATGCTCGAACGATCAGGGGCATGCATCCAAGTATATCTAAAGCTACTCCCCAATCAACGTGAGACATTGTCATGAGCCTATGATTACTGGGGGCATATCACCCATAGTGAACATCTCATAAAGTCCTCGCGAGACGAATCTTTCCAAAGTTCATGCTAACTGGGGCAAATCTATGCAAGTCCAGTTCAACATCTTGATCAATACTCAGTGGCGTGTCCTGAATCGAGTAGTAAGTTACTATGATACTGGGGGCAACTTTCAAGACACCCACATCTCCCCACAGAGCCAGGTTCATAAGATCATATCCCCACAAAGTAATCATTAAGAAGATATCTTCAAAAGTTCTCGTCCCGACACAGATATGGATCCCCAACAGAGTTCACATCTTCAACACTGTCGTTTCTTCAACACTTTGCTCTTCGCCAACATGGTTTATTAGTGTCTTTATTCCCAATCAGGGAACATCAAGTCATTAATCCTCCCGAAGCGGAAACCATAAATCCCCAGCTGTACTTCTTCAAGACAAGATCAAACGTCAAAATCACAATGATACAGAGATTTATTTTCTCAAGATACTCCAAATAGCATAAATCATTTTCATACATCATGTGTCATAGTAAATTCATACATAACATACATACTCCTCATTGCCTATGCATAACACTTTCATTCATAAACATTACAATACATGCATCACAACATTGCATAAAACTAATGTTCCTTTTTCAGCCTACTTTTACAATCAAATAAACATTGTCTTCTAGATATAGTGCAGAGATAATCAAGTCAAAGATTTAATTCTGACGCTCATTCAAGATGGAGATTTAGTTCTGATACTTAATTTTGGATATCTTCCAAAGATAGCTCAGAGATAATCAACACATATATCTAAATTCTGATACTTAGTTCCGGATATTCTCCAGAGATAGTTCAGAAATGATCAAGACAAAGATTTAGTTCTGACACTTAATTTTGGATATCTTCCAGAGATAGTTCAGAAATGATCAAGACGAAGATTTAATTTTGACACTTAATTTTGGGTATCCTCCAAAGATAGTTCAGAGATAATCAAGATAGTTATTTAATTCTGACACTTAATTTTGGGTATCCTCCAAAGATAGTTCAGAGATAATCAAGATAGTTATTTAATTCTGACACTTAATTTTGGGTATCCTCCAAAGATAGTTCAGAGATAATTAAGATAGTTATTTAATTCTGACACTTAATTTTGGGTATCCTCCAAAGATAGTTCAGAGATAATCAAGATAGAGATTTAATTGTGACAATTATTTCGAAGATAGTTCAAAAATAATCAAGACGACGATTTAGTTCTGATACTTAGTTTCGAGCATCCTCCATGAATAACTTAGATCTAATTCAGTTACTACGAACGGTGCTGACCTGATCATTCTCCAATAAACTTTCTCTCAAGGCCTGGATGGCATCTTTAAGCCCATCTCCGACAAAAGTCCCTACTTCAGCTAGGGCAAATTTCTTGGTATTCTAGTGTTCAATCATCTTCCACCTTCAGATACCGACTGGCACACAAACCACTCTACATCTTCAGGTTTAAGATAATTGAACAGGGGCAGCTGTCATACCCCAAAATTTGCCCATGCTATTTCTCTGATACAAATCCAGATCAATACTCAAAGCTCCTAGACACATTCCACTACACAAGGCTCTAAAACTAGGGTTTTGATTTCTTCAGAGAAAAATCAAGTTTTGACAACCCAAGTGGACCTCATAACCTATCATATGATTCAAAGAACCTCTATGCCGAATTTCAAGCCCTGATTCAAAGGATAGCTCAGTCAATGGCCCAAACGATCAACAATCGACTGGTTGATCTAAAAGTCAAACAATAGTCAAACCACGGTCAAAACTCCTGATTTTTTGTCAAGATCCTCATATTGAAGCATCATTCACCATTTGATCAAGAATTGATCATGGTTCATCAAAGAAAGATCAAAAATCAACAATTCAAAAAAGTTTCTAAATTAGGGTTTTGTATAGGAAAAGTCAACTGAAATTTGACCAGCCATAACTCTCACATGGAACATCAGAAATTTTCCATCCAAAGCTCATTTTGAAGGAAATTTGATTCTCTACAAAATTGTGTCTCACATTTCAAGTCTAAAAATGCTTCATTTGAGAGATATGGACCAAAGCATTATAGGTCCTTTTCAAAAGTCAACAAAAAGACACTTTTTTCAAAAAGGACACACAAGGAGCATGGAAAATCATTTTGATATGAAACCAAAGACATTGGTTAGAGGACTCTCTGAGGTTTCTAAAAAGTCCAAGAACTTGAAAAAATATGAAAGTATGAGGCAATGGCAAGGTGTACAAGTTCATTGATTTTTAAGGGTATGCATGAAGGAAAAGGCCCAAAATCCCAAATATATTCAAATGAGCCCACATTATTTTCATCTAATCCTTATCCTTAGCTCATCCACGCCCTAGAAATATATCTTTCAAATTTATTTTATTTTTATTAATTATTTTATGATTTTATACATTTAAATCATGATTTAATTAAATAAAATAGCAAGTCAAGAAAGATATGATAATTGCTTTGATTCCAAGCCAATTCCAATCACCAAGATATCTCATAATTGCCCAAAATTCGTGCATATTTGACATGGAAGGAGTGAATCAAATTTTGATTAAAAATAGAAAGATTGGGAAGCATATTTCAATCAATTGCTCATAACTTACAAATCAAGGATTTGATAAGATTTGTTCAAAGTTTATTGACCTAATACTTCTCTTATAAAGGCCCAAACAATTCAGAAACAGGGGTTCACGTTTTTGCAGCCGGAGGAGAACCCGAACCGAAGTCAAAATTTTCAAGATTGAATTCAAAATCGTTTTTGTGGTTGCAAGGGAATTTAAAGAGCTTTGAAGGTTCAAACACATTGCTGGAGTACTTCTAATCGCATCCCAATCACGGTCGAAGCCATAAACGCCAAGAATCACGACACGTTCGAACTCGGTTTGCTCTTTTTATTCTAAATCTTGATTTCAATGTTTCACGATTCATAAACGTATTTTAGATACACAATCATGTTCATGACCGTGTTTGTGAACTTTCTGTATACTTTGATTTTAGTTTCGATGCAGGACATGTAGTTTGCCATTGTTAGGGTTTGTGAACCTTAAATTAGGGATTCCGGTTTGAGGTGGAATCGATCCAAACCGATAGTCCTATCATGTTTAGAAAGCAATCTCGAGTTGAACCATGCTTTTAATTAGAATTTATTCATGGAAATTGGTGGTTTAGATATTCGCAGGTGTATGGCTACGCCGTAAAACTGTAGCCAAAAGTCCTTCATATCCGCAGCGAAAAAGAAGAATAACGAGGAAGACAAGTCTTGCAGCGCGCGTGTTCTTTTTGTTTTAAATTTAAAATGTTATTTTTTAAACATAAATATTGATTTTGTTTCGTTGTTTGACAACATGTGATGAGCAGCGCAGTGGAAAAGTAATGGAATGACCCCATGAATCTGGGATCGATTCCTATAAACGACGCCCATTCTTTTTTTAAATATCTGTTTTCAGGGAATCCAGCGCACTTGGCTAATGAAGGTTCACAGCGCACCCTCACTCTGTGGCCGTCAGATCTCTTGTGATCTTGATTTGAAGGAACAGACTGCAGCAGTCCACGGTATACCCTCCAGCCATGTACCACACCAAATCCTGAGCTAAGTCTTCTTAAATTCTTTTTTTTTTCTTATTGTATTTGGTTTTATTTATTTCATTTATTTTTCTTTCCAATTACAAAGCTTCTTCAAAAAAAAATGTTCTTTTTTCTCACAAAAATATTAAAAGTATTTATTTAATTTCATTGTTCATAATATTTTTTATTTGATTAAATGAATTAATTTAATTACTTAATTATTTAATTAATTATAAAGATCTTTATTAATTGAGTAAAATACATATTAGGATTAGGATATTTAATCGACACTTTATTTGCATCGATTTAATTAATTGGGTTGAAAACTAATAATTAATTAAATTGATCTTTATTTATTCTATTAACCAGGGTTAACTTGTGCCCTAATAAGGGTTTACGAGGATCATGCCTACACTAAAAAATTCCTTTTTTGTGCATTCCTTTTTCAGGTAATTATCAAATACCTTCTGACTGCGCGCCACGTCAAAGAACGAAGCTAAGTTCTAATTTCTTCTTATTTAATATTTTTCGCCTATTATTTTGTTTTAATTAGGGTTTGATTGCCCCTGTCAATGAAATCCCTCTACACTCACTTCCTCTTATTTCTCTATTCAATTATCAGATGGTCAGAGTCAATGCTTCAAGCTACCTCCAATTCTCAACCTTCATCAATCGAAGCTAAGTTTCTTTTACCCTTTTTCTGTATTGTTATGTTTATTTTTAGGGTTAACCCTAGTTGCCTCTGAACAAATAATACACTCACTCTCTTCTGTTTATTCTTTCCTTTTCAATTTTCAGGGTTTGTTGACCGCCAAGGCCACGAGTTTGGTAACCCTAAACCCTAACCTTTTATTTTTCTGTTTAATTATTACTTGTGTCAAACCCTATTAAGGGATCCGCTGGTTACAATTTCCCTCCCCCATATTACTGTTCTTGCCTTATATTATCTGCGTGGTTAGTAAAATAGGGAGTGGCAACCATGAATTGAATTTAGAATCGCTAATTTACAAGATAATATAATTGAATATAATCACGTGATTGGTGCACACACGCACGCTTTTGGGTAACCCTCTCTGTTGCCTTGTTGCCTGTTGCCTTGTGTTTTTTGCAGAATAAGCCAAGTCCCTCGAATACGAGGATACCTCAGCCATGTTGCCTCGATAAAAAGGTCACGACCCTAAATGATGCTGCCTTCGATACACAAATGACCTCGACCCTCGGAAGTTGCCTACGGAAAAAGGCTGAGGTATCTTCTGGTTGCCTAACGAAAAATGGCTTATTCTGATCCTTGCCTTAGATTACATGCCCTTCTATGGCATGGGACACTCTTATGGCAAAGGATGCTTCGACGACCCTTCAACCTCCAAACGAAAGGCTTCCTGCCCTCTTATGGCAAGGATAGACCCTTTCATTCTGAAAGGCTAAAAAGAGACCTATCATCTAAGTTTAAGGTAATTGCCCCTAATTGCCTTGCAATGCTCATCTTTAATATTCTTTCTCACAATTCTTCGAAAACTGGCTACGCTCATTTACGAGCTAAAGTCCACTTTTTTCTTTCATCTACTTTTTCTAAAAAACAAACGAGCAAGCAAAGCAATTAAGAGCCCATGGAAAACCATGGATGCAAAGGGTGCCTTACACCTTCCCTTTGCATAAATTACCCCCCGAACTTAGATTTCTTAAAAAGGTTTTTTTCTGTTTCATTTTGCCTTTCTGAATTTGTTTGGATAAAATAAAAGTCGGTGGCGACTCTTGCTTAACCGCGACATTTCGATCGATAAAAAGTCAGTTCACCGTATTATACTATCCATAACACGATAATAGGGATTAAATGGAGAGTCTCCCCTTACCTCAGATGAAAGTCTTGGTTCTTGGTCTCTCCCTCTACAGTTCTCCTTCACGTTCTTCGTGTTCTCAACCCTTTGTTCTTTCACGTTCTTTCTTCCTTTCCCAAATTCCAAATGCTTTATGAAAATAATAATAATTTAGTAAAAGGATTATAAAATCACCCTCCTTCTTTTACTATTTACTCATATGGCCCAAATGCCATAAACCATTATTTATTCATTATTTTCACAAAATCCCCAATAATTCTAATTATTAATTCAATATTCCAATTAAATTAATATTAAAATTATACGGGTGTTACAACTCTCCCCCACTAAAAGAGTTTTCGTCCTCGAAAACATACCTTAGGTAAAGAGCTCTGGATAAGAATCCTTCATCTGACTCTCTAGCTCCCAGGTAACGTTTCCCTCAGCAGGTCCTCCCCAAGCCACTCTGACCAAAGCTATTTCCTTGCCACGCAATTGCTTCAGCCTTCGATCCTCAATTCTCACAGGTAAAGTCTCAACCGTCAAGTTATCTTTCACCTGTATATCGTCTACTTGGATCACATGGGACGGATCTGAAATGTATTTCCTCAACTGAGACACATGAAATACATCATGTAAATTTGCAAGCATTGGCGGTAAAGCGATACGATAAGCCACTTCTCCCACTCTTTCAGAAATTTGGATTGGTCCGATAAAACGCGGAGTCAACTTCTTCGACTTCAATGCCCGACCAATCCCTGTCATAGGAGTAACTCTCATAAACACATGATCTCCCTCTTGAAACTCAAGTGTTTTCCTCCTCTTGTCATGATAACTCTTCTGTTGACTCTGAGAAGCTTTCATCTTCTCTTGAATCATTCTAATCTTCCCTGTAGTTTGTTGTACAATTTCTGGACCAATCACAGCACTCTCGCCAGATTCGTACCAACACAACGGCGTCCTACATCTCCTACCATACAAAGCCTCAAACGGAGCCTTACCGATACTCGAATGAAAACTGTTGTTGTAGGTAAACTCAATCAAAGGCAGATAACTATCCCAAGTACCTCCTTTTTCTAACACACAAGCACGTAACAAATCTTCTAACGACTGAATCGTCCTCTCAGTCTGTCCATCAGTCTGCGGATGATAAGCAGAACTCAATCTCAGCTCAGTACCCAAAGCTTTCTGCAAACCTTCCCAGAATTTAGATGTAAATCTCGGATCTCTGTCTGACACGATACTCGAAGGAATACCATGAAGACTAACTATCTTCTCAATATACAACTGAGCTAGCTTCTCCATCGAGTAATCCATTCTCACCGGTATAAAATGTGCAGACTTCGTCAACCTATCTACCACGACCCAGATAGCTTCACAATTTCTGACAGTTCGCGGCAAACCCGAAACAAAATCCATTGATATGCTATCCCACTTCCACTCTGGAATAAACATCGGTTGCATAAACCCAGATGGTTTCTGATGCTCAATCTTTGACTTCTGGCAAGTCAAACAAGAATACACAAATTCAGCAATTTCCTTCTTCATTCCCGGCCACCAAAACAACTTTTTCAAGTCATGATACATCTTAGTAGCACAAGGATGAATACTCAACCCACTACGGTGTCCTTCTTCCAAAATACGCTTTCGGAGTTCATCAACGTCAGGAACACAAACTCTGTCACCAAACTTCAGTATACCATTCTCATCCACTCTGAATTCACCACTCTTGCCTTGATTAACCAAAGTCAACTTATCAATCAATCCAACATCAGCTTTCTGAACTTCTCTGATTTCTTCTAGAATACCACTAGTCAGCTTCAGCATACCCAATTTAACACTAGTAGGAGTACTTTCACACACTAAACTCAAGTCTCTGAATTGTTCAATCAAATCCAATTCCTTCTCCATTAACATAGACATATGCATAGTCTTCCTACTCAATGCATCAGCCACGACGTTTGCCTTACCCGGATGGTAATTCAGACCAAAATCACAATCCTTCAGAAATTCTAACCACCTTCTCTGCCTCATATTCAGCTCTTTCTGATCAAAGAGGTACTTCAAGATCTTATGATCACTAAACACCTCAAATCTCGAACCATACAAATAGTGTCGCCACAACTTCAAAACAAACACCAAAGCTGCCAACTCCAAATCATGAGTTGGATAATTCCTTTCATGCACTTTGAGTTGTCTCGACGCATAAGCGACCACTTGTTGATTCTGCATCAATACACCACCTAGACCTATCAGCGATGCGTCACAATAAACTACAAATGATTCTGTTGGATTTGGCAAAATCAAAATAGGAGCACTAGTCAATCTCCTCTTAAGCTCTTGGAATCCTTCTTCACACTTTGCATCCCAAATAAAGGCTTGTCCCTTCCTGGTCAGTTTAGTTAACGGCAAAGCTAACTTTGAAAATCCCTCAATGAACTTTCTGTAATAACCTGCAAGACCAAGAAAACTACGAATCTCTGATACTGACTTCGGAGCTTCCCACTGAGACACAGCTTCTATCTTTGTAGGATCCACAGCAATACCATCCTTAGAAATCACATGTCCAAGAAAACTGACTTCTTCTAACCAAAATTCACACTTCGACAGTTTGGCAAAAAGTCGCTTCTCTTTCAACAATTCTAACACAGTTCTGAGATGTTCTGCATGTTCCTCCTCATTCTTAGAATATATCAGGATATCATCTATAAATACCACCATGAACTTATCGAGATAAGGATGAAAGATCCTGTTCATATATTCCATAAAAACACCAGGTGCATTAGTAACCCCAAACGGCATTACAGAATACTCATAATGTCCACACCTCGTTCTAAAAGCAGTCTTCTGAATATCGTCATCTTTCACACGTATCTGATGATACCCAGACCTCAGATCAATCTTACTAAATACACGTGCTCCAACCAACTGATCCATCAAATCATCAATCCTCGGTAATGGATACTGGTTCTTGATAGTAACCTTGTTCAATTGTCTGTAGTCTACACACAACCTCATTGAACCCTCCTTCTTCTTTACCAGTAACACAGGCGCACCCCACGGCGAAACACTAGGACGAATAAATTTCTTCTCAAGTAATTCCTCTAACTGCTTCTTCAGTTCGGCCAATTCAGACGGTGACATACGGTACGGTGTCATCGACACTGGACTAGTTCCCGGAACCAATTCAATAGAAAACTCCACTTCTCTTTCCGGTGGTAATTCATTCACATCTTCTGGAAAGACTTCTGGAAACTCACACACCACAGGCAATTCGCCACTCGCCACTTTCTCCTTCACATTCATCAATGCAAACAACATAAACACTGTTGCACCATCTCCGATAGCCTCATTCACCTGTCTAGCTTTCATCTCCAGATTATCATTACTAACCTCTTCCGGAAAAATTACCGTCTTCGTAAAACAGTTGATATGAACACGGTTGAATTCCAACCAGTTCATTCCCAGGATTACATCGAGTTGTTTCAACGGAAGGCACACTAGGTCCATCCCGAATTCTCTACCAAAAATGTCAACCGGACAATTCAAGCATGCAGACGAAGTAGTTACTGAACCCGACGCAGGAGTGTCAATAACCATACTTCCGTTTATATCAGATATCTCAAGATTCAACCTCATAGCACAATCCAAAGAAATAAAAGAATGAGTTGCTCCAGTATCAATAATTGCAACTAAAGGTGTGCCATGAATGAAACACGTACCTTTAATCAACCTGTCCTCTGGAGTAGTCTCTGATCCTGTCAAAGCAAAAACCTTTCCTCCCGATTGGTTTTTCTTCGGCTTAGGACAGTTAGGACTGATGTGGCCTTCTTCTCCACAGTTGTAACAAGTCACAATCCTCTTCTTGCAGTCAGCAGCAATATGACCCACTTGGTCACACTTGTAGCACTTCTTCTGATCAACCTTGCATTCATTCCTACGATGTCCCATCTCACCACAATTGTAACACCTGATACGAGCACTGGAATCTCCCCCACTGGGTTTCTTCCAATCAACAGGTTTACCTCTACCATATGGCTTACCTCTATCCATAGGCTTCTTACCCTTTCTGTCTACCAACTCGCGAGAGTGAGATGACCTCAGCTTGATGTTATCTTCTTCAAAAATCCTGCTACAATCTACCAGATCAACAAACCTTCGGATTCTCTGGTACCTGATACCCTGCTTGATCTCATCACGAAGACCATTCTCAAATTTGACACATTTCGAGAACTCACTGGCTTCGTCATCATTGTAGTGCACATAGTACCTTGCCAGTTCCACAAACTTGGCAGCATACTCCGGTACTGACATATTGCCTTGAACCAGTGCCAGAAATTCAACTTCCTTTCTCCCCCTGACATCTTCAGGAAAATACCTCCTCAGGAATTCCCTCCTGAATACAGTCCAGGTAATTGCTGTACCACCAGTATCCAGCTCAGCTCTGGTTGACATCCACCAGTCATCAGCCTCTTCAGATAACATATGAGTGCCATATCTCACCTTGAGATCCTCAGCACAGTCAATGACTCTGAAAATCCTCTCGATCTCCTTAAGCCATTTCTGAGCACCCTCAGGATTATGCGTGCCCTTGAACAATGGAGGATTGTTCCTCTGGAAACTGTTCAGTTGTCTGTCAGCACCAATCGCAGCTCCATTGGCATTCCCTCCTAGCACACCAGCAATCATGCCCAGAGCCTCAGCAATAGCATCGTCGTTTCTTCCTCCTCTTCCAGCCATTGTTCTGCTTAACACAAACAACTTAATCAAAACAAAAGTATCGACAAATAGCTCGTATTAGTCGCATACACAGAAGGATTGACACTAAGAATCTGGTCACAACGACCGACTATGCTCTGATACCACTATTGTAACACCCCTCTAATAACCCGCGGCAAATAACATTTATTAAATCAGAGTAACATGTAGAGAGGCATCACAATTCATAAAATGAAGAAAACATACGTCGGTTCATATCATGCATTCACTGAAAACAACTGAAATTATAACTCATTAAATAAAATCATGTTTTTCACAGCGGAATTAAAACCACAGAGTCAACATTCATCATTAATGTATCCGACTCAATCAACAAAACCAATTAGAGTTATAACCAACTCAAAACAGACGTGTTCCCAGTGTTACATCTACCCGAGCATGACACCGACACTATAACTAAAAACCGACTTATGAGCTAATCCTCACCAAGTCGCGCCGCTAGCCTCAATCTGAAAATGACAACAAGTAAGGGTGAGTCTCATCACAGTTAACCAATGTTATCACATCATAAATAATAACACATCATAGTTATATCATTCACCCAATTGTTTCATATTCAGACAAATCACCATTCATATATCCACAGATAACAGACAGTCAACACATAACATATACAATCATGCTATAAACAAATCATGCACATGTATGAAACTGACACTATGCATGTGGTACCAATCATCACCAGTGGAAATCATCCACCGACCGATCTATCATCATCCAGATACGGCCCTGCCAGCACAAATTCCACACAATGGGAATTCTGCCCCTCGCTGAATCCTCTCATCATATAGGATTCAGCCCATGTTTATGAATGCATGCAACATATATATAACATACTTTCATCATTACCGTTCTATGAGTAGCATCATCTATACTCATTTCATCATCATCATCATCATCAATACTAAGCATGTTCATATATACATCACATTATTCAATACAATCATTCATCAGTAAACCACAGAATCACATCACAAGGTTTACACAGTCTAAAACAGCATACAAACAGGCCTACAAATCGAAAGTTACACATCGTCGAACCTTCCGGAACAATCACAAAACAGAAATTTCACATACAGGAAGCCATACGCGTATCATAGGGTCCATACGCTCCCATACGCGTATTCCCTTGCCTCATACGCGTATCATACGTATTTCAACAGAATCAGATTTTGCCTACAAGCAACCTCATACGCGTATCAGTATAGCCATACGCGTATCACCAGAATAATTTTCCTCTTTCCAAATTCCCATACGCGTATGAGCATCCTCATACGCTCTCATACGCAAAACACCAGTACGTGGTATTTGGGACAGGGCAACTGCGTATCATACGCGTATAGCCCATTGGGAGTGTCCCCCATACGCGTATGACCTCATTCCATACGCGTATGGCACTGTTTCATACGCGAAACACCAGGAAATGCCCAGAACCTGCAGAATTCGTAACAGTCCAAAACCCATTCGTTTTTACTCATACCAGTCCACGAATTTGAGTCTAAAAACCAGAAAAATCACATCTAAACAACATACGAATTCGTTCATAACCATAGTGTCGCTACCGCGAAAAATGGAATCAGAGTCGCCACTAATATATTTATCCCATAAGGGAAAGGAATACCAGGAAACCTAACTCAGAATAAGAACAAGGTCTATCGACCAGAGAACAGGGCACGGGAGTCGGTTACGCAAGGGGAAGGTGTTAGCACCCCTCACGCCCATCGTACTCGATGGTATCCACCTATGTTTGTTTCTATCTAAAGGGTGTATCTATGTCTAAACCTAAATGCGAATGAATGCAAAAGAAATACGGGGAAAAGAAGGAATTATTTACAAGTGTGCTCGCTTAGGCCCCGCGACCCAATGCCTACGTATCCCTTACAAGGAATCAGAGCAACCGTAGTTCGGCTCCATATTTTCTATGTTTTTGTGTTTTTTAGTTGAACAGAGGTTAAAGTCGCACTCCACGATGCTCGACCTTTGGAGACTTACACGCCTAATTCTGGAATGGATTCAACATGTTCTTAAGAATGCCACGAAGGCGAGAGATAGAAGAGAGTGTGAGCGTTTCGAGGAAATCCCTAAAGCAAGGGAAACTCGAGTTGCTCTTTGGTTTGTGTTTTTTAACATTCGGGAACTTACGCCTGAATGGGACCCTAAAGCAAGGGAGATCCAAGCTCTCGAACGATTCCCCAAAGCAGGGGAGGTCCAAGTTTCCATTCCCTTTTTATTAGTCAAAGTATTTATTAGTCATTTTTTATGAGGGTTTTCTTGGTGTTTTTTATGGGAAATTAGTCAAGTAGTTGTTAGGTGAATTAAAGTTGAAAATAGAAAAAAGAATGCAAAAGGGAACTAGTCCTAATTACTACATTCTATGTTGTTCTAATTCTATTCTAAAGTCTAGATTAAAATCAAAGGGATATCACAAAAAAACAAGCTTTTACCAATCAAGGGTATTTGGACATTTCACAAGATATTGAAAAATTATTCACAAAAGAAAGAATTAGGACCTAAGTTCAAAATATTCACAAACAAAATTTTATTCAATTTTATAACCACTTTTTGGAATTTAAAACAAGAAGCAAAGTATTTTATTATTCACTAGCCAATCAATACTCAAAGGAAATCTCAATTAAAAAAATCTAATTAAAACAAATACTTCTAAAAAATTTCTAATTGGGTGAAAAAACATTTGTCATGTTTTATTAAAAAAAAAGAAAAATTATGCAAAGAGAATAAAAGAAAAAAAAAATTCTATTTGTTTTCTTGTTATCAGCATGGGGGTGCAGGAGCAATTGAAGCTTGAACTGAATTAATAGTGACGCGCAATTGGGCCATTACCGGGAGGTGCGAAAAAGGAACGGCGTAAGGCCCATATCTAAAACGAGGCCCAGTTTTATTTCCTCTTATTTCACTTTATTCAGCATGGATTACTTGGCATATGAATTTATTACTGCATCGTTACACACAGACTACCACTACATAAAAATCAATTGGTCACAATGTGAATAAGTGACTAGAAGACAAAAAACGTCCGGGCCAATCAGAAGTCAGCACGTCAATGGCTAATGGCATGAATAAGACAAAAGAACTAAAAGTTGGGAACAACCGATCCAATCGTATCCGTCCACGTATGCAGATGGAGAGAAGGACTTAGATGCACCAGATACCGGAGATACTAACTCCGGTGGTCTTCTCCGCTTACACCACCGCCGGCGACACTTCGCCTCGCCTAGAAACGAACATGGACGCCACCTCTTGACTCGGAATTTCACACTGAGTGCGAATCTGGCCTCCATTTCCACCAATATTACCTCTAACTCCACAACCGAATGCAATAACTAAACCCTAACTTAACAAACTCCATTAAAACCAGATCTGATGCCTCAAACTACGCAGATCAAACCTCAAACTCGAATACACAACGTGAACGTCCAGGCAAAGTATCTTTCATGTAAAACGAAAATAAACTTCAAGAAACGCAAATAAAATCCACACGGTGCACACACAAACACAAGCATATGTGCAGTCATATTTGGTGCTCACTACTTTGTAACGTATGCTTCATCATGCAGAGAAGGACTAGAACGCGTACCTGAGTTGATGAACTTCAAATTGGAGAGAACGAACTGATCTGCAAGTTACACCGATCTCCTCCTCTTAGAGTTGGCCTTGGATGTCACGTTACTTTCAAGCACAAGCGAAGATGATGAAGAGGATCAATGGAGGCTTGAAGGTTGGGAAAAAGATGGAACCGGAGATGAGAGACGATGCACGAACGATGGAGGTTGTTGTTGTAGCTCAGGATCGGATCGGTGAGTGTTTCTGGTGGTGGAAGGTGATGGTTTGTGGCGGAGAAGGCGGTTTCAGGTGGAGATGGTGGAGGTTCTTGGCGGTGGAGGTGAGAGAAGACGTTCGTTATGGCGGTTAGAGGTGGTTATGGTGGTTGACGGTAGAGAGAGAAAGTGGTTATGGTGGAGAGAGATGAGAGAAGAGATAGAGAACGAGGTGAGATGAGAGAGTGATGAGAAGAATGCAGAAAAATGAAAGTGAGTGCGTGAGGTTCTTTGTGAAGGATATACATTTATATAGTGTGAGATATAAGTGTTATGGTGAGGATTCTTTGGAGTGGGACCTTTTCAAGACTTAATGAGCAAGGGTTGGTAATTGAAGTAAGTTTGTAGTGATCTTTTTTTCGTACCAAACATGGCATGGTGGAATAAGGTAAGTGATGATTGGTTGTGTTGCAGCAAGTAAAAACCATGCATATGTCTCACTTTGCCTGCTCATATCTCTCTCCATATGACATTATTTTCTTTAAACTCAAATGCATTGTGAAGAGGACATATAATAGAAGAGCTTTGATATTTGGAACTTCTCATAATAATGCTTGGAAAGATGATAAAATGCCTTTAAACTCATGGTGTCATCACTGCAGGAGCTTTACGTGTGCGTGTCTTGAATTGGCCTCAGGAACTTGGTAAAACGTAACTAGATCAAGGCATGACTTTAATGCCTCATGAATGATTGCACACACATCCGTTTTGCTTGATTCCGGTTTTAATGGATAAAGGGCATGAAGGAGAAGAGGATTGTGTTGGACTTTCTCTCATATGATGCTTATACCTCTCTACAATTGACATTGAAAACGACCCGCCACATGCTCGACAAAATGCCTAAAGCTTGCCTTGGATTTGTGTCCCTGCCTTGGCCAAAACCTGACTTGACGAGGAGACAACTTTGAACCTTTATATTTTGATCAATACGTATTCAATCAACACAACCCATAGCCCGTTGGGAAGAACACATGGCAAGGAAGATAGAGACCTCAATAATTCCTTAAAAAGATCTTTAGAATTTCCTGAAACTCAATTGGAAAATGGCACACTACATGTTTGAGCAAATGCTTGCGCTAACATGACAACTTGTCTGGCAGCTTGACTTGACTCAGTGAAAATCTTCAGACTTTGCATCTCTATAACTCACGAACCATGCTTCAAATGGAAAAACACTCAACTACAAATTTGTTCATCTCCATGAGATGAACAATATTGATGTTGAACATTTTCTGAAATAATGCATAGATCCACGTGAAATCAAGCTGAGAAGTGAACTGGTCAACCATTCTCAAAATTTCAGAAATTTCACTAAGTGTAGAAGTTTCTATTTTAGGATTTTCTCATTTTAACTAACTTTCCCAAAATGGTAAATTTTAGTTAAAACTTGATTTTATTCATTTCATTGACTTTCTTTGACCGATCTTCCACCAAAAGTCAATATTTGACAGTTTGACCTTGACTTTGACCAAAAAGTCACTTGTTTTGATTTTCTCCGATTCCAGATGAATTTCCCGATTAAATCGTTTCTGACCCAATTCTCAATCAATCTTCAACCAAAGAAGCTTCAATGAATATTTCTTCCAGGAAGCCATATTTCACATCCATAACCACTTTCCTGATTAAATTTTGACCAGAAATTCAACAGAGTTGACTTTGGTCAGAAAACCCTAATTTGACAATCTTGATGAATCTGAAGCCTGTATCATTTAATTAGAGCCTTGTCTTGGAGAGAGTGAAATCCTGATCTTTAGGGAAACTTCCATGAGAACAGTATTGTGCAGTCAAGTCCTCAATCTTTCTCTTTTGCTCACAGATACCCCACACATTGAACCTCTTTTTCACCGGTTTTCTTGGATAGCGACACTGATATGGATGAATGCCTTGGATGAATGGCCTATATGAAGTATGTGTATGAATGTAATGTAGAAGCCATTTGGGAATAAATAAGTGGGCAAATTTTGGGGTGCAACAGCTGCCCATATTCAATCTGCTTGGACCTGAATGTACGAACGACACAAGTTCTAGACATGAGAGGTGAAAGTGGATTGAATACCCAAAAGTACCATCAAAATTTGCATTCTGTGGTAAAGCAAAGGTGTTGAATAGTATCAAAGGTGGACCAGACAAGTTGCTAACCTTAGTTAGACTTTGAAAAGATTGCTATCCTTAGATAGACTTGAAAAAGGAGAGTGCTAACCGTAGTTAGACTTGAAGAAGAGGCGACACCACCGTAGTGTGACTCCACAAGGAAGAACCATCCTTAGACGACTCAACCAAATTGCTAACCTTAGTTAGACTTTGAAAAGAAGACACCACCGTAGCGTGACTCCACAAGGAAGAACCATCCTTAGACGACTCAACCAAATTGCTAACCTTAGTTAGACTTTGAAAAGAAGACACAACCGTAGCGTGACTCCACAAGGAAGAACCATCCTTAGACGACTCAACCAAATTGCTAACCTTAGTTAGACTTTGAAAAGAAGACACAACCGTAGCGTGACTCCACAAGGAAGAACCATCCTTAGAAGACTCAACCAAATTGCTAACCTTAGTTAGACTTTGAAAAGAAGACACAACCGTAGCGTGACTCCACAAGGAAGAACCATCCTTAGACGACTCAACCAAATTGCTAACCTTAGTTTGACTTTGAAAAGAAGACACAACCGTAGCGTGACTCCACAAGGAAGAACCATCCTTAGACGACTCAACCAAATTTCTAACCTTAGTTAGACTTTGAAAAGAGGGTGCTAACCGTAGCTAGACTTTAGAAAAAGAAGGTACTAACCTTAGTTAGACTTTGAAAAAGGAGGTGCTAACCTTAGTTAGACTTTAGAAAAAAGGGGGTGCTAACCTTAGTTAGACTTTATTGAACACGGCAAGTGGAAAACTGACCAATGAAACATGATCTTAATGAGGACTAACTTTGTATCCAATCCACCTTGGAGGAGGAGGACAAGACTTCTTCTGGGAATATATTATTTTGTGCCTTTGGAGCACATACAAACTGGCTTATGCATTGATGCATGTTTGATTTTTCCATGGCGTAATGCTCCATATTCATGGAAATGCTACGCGTTTTTGTAGATGCAATATGAATGCAATGATTACTATATGCAGAAATAACGAGGGCCCTTTAGAGAATATTCCACTGACTTGTGATCGAGCTTCATCTCCGACCTCGGGAGAGGTAAACACCAGGGAGAATCCCCTTAGTGTTAAGAACTCTGTGGGGGTGCCAATAGACATTGGACTTTAACTTGCAAGATATGCATCTTCGTTGACTAGAAGAATACTTTCTGACTTCTCACCATGTGCCATTGCTTGGAGAATTTTCAGCTTGAGGAGATTCCCTCGGCTCACCTTGTTGTGGATAAGAAATCTTGATAAGGAAACCTTGTTGATCGATCGGAACAACTCTGAGGAGAAATAAACTCCTATGCTCAGGGAGTGACTTTTCTAGGAGAAATAAACTCCTATGCTCGGGGAGAGACTTTTTCCAGGAGAAATAAACTCCTATGCTTGAGGGATGGAACCAACTCTCAGGAGAAATAAACTCCTATGCTTGGGGAGAGGGTAACTTGCTGGGAAAAAGCATTGTGATACTTCTCATCTATGTGATGGCCAACCGCACCTTACAAGTGAATGACGGTTTCATCAATACAGACCGAAAGAGTATGCCCCAGGCTGCCTGACTTGTGAAGATATTTGATCTAACGAAGACATTTGCCTCAAAAGGATCCTTACACCACAATTACTTGAGAAATTTCTGCCCCAGCATATTCAATTATTTGAAATGGTACTCCTTGATCAACGGGTCGTTGAAGAGATTTGTCGAGCCTCGGCATAATTGCCCCATACAGAGTGAGTTTGAGAGATTCCTCGACGTCACTACTTCAGATTGATTGAAATCAAGAGAGAGATTCCTCGACTTGATTAACCCAGATTGATTGAGTTTGAGATGTCAAACCTTGATTTTCTTGCCCCCAGATAGGCTGAACTCACGAGAGAGATTCTTCGTCGTGACTGCCCCTGATTATGTACATCTTATCAGAGTCCTCAAGTTTACTTCCCTTAAGATCCCTCAAATCGTGGCAGTAACTTTACCATACTCAATAGAGTATTCAAAACCTTCAGGGTAATCCATCAAAGAGAGTACCCACTGCTCATGCTCGATAGAGTATTCATACCTCTCCCCTCTGGGTAACCAATCAAAGAAGGTATCAACTGATTATGCTCAATGGAGTCTTCAGGCAACATGCCCCTTGATATCAGTCTCTGAAGTGATTTCTTTTTACTCTACGGAGTTCTCAAGTCTTTTTTACGTTGACATGATCAAGCTCTTTACGGATTCTCATCATGGAAACTTTCTTGATGTTTAAGCAAACGTTTTGTATGCAAAAGAATGTTAATTCTAGGAATGACAATTCTAATGCAAAGCTTATGCTAATCTTGAAGTTTAAAAACTTTTTATGCAATGAGGTGGCCACCTCTTGTGAATGAAATGATAAAGCGGGCATACGATACCAACATGGATATGTGTTACGCTTCATGGGGAGTCAGTAAACACTATCTCATGGGAGTGCGTCTTCGAAATAAACCCTACCTCAATTAGGACTTTTAAGGGTTGTAACTTGGCATGGTTCAAGGTTTTCAGAAACAAAGGGTTTTTAGGCTCAAAATTATTTGGTGCCCACCCCCTTCGTGATGTTCTCCACACCTAAGTTCAATTAACTCAACATAAGTGCTCATCCCTCACAAGGAATTTTAAGATGGTTGAGGAATCAATGAGTTTTTTTCGGACATGGCAGTCGCTCACCTTTTATTCTTTTGATTCATTGTCACACGACCTTACTCTTGCTTTATTTTCACCATTATATTTCTTTTTTATTGCTATTTTTCTTTCTTCCTTTTTTTCTTTCTTTTTTTCATTTTTTTTTCATTTTTCTCTTTTTTTTTTTTTTTTTGAACAAGTCGTGTGACCTCGCATTGTCTTTGATTTGTTGGAAGTGATTGCGACTGTCTCATTCCATGATTGATGAAGGGTTACCATTGTGGTACCGTCATCTTTTGTCCTCTTGGTAGGTGAAGGATAACCATCACGGTTTTGACTTTCCTCAACCTTTTGAAGGATAACCATTGTTGTATCCTTAAATGTATATCATTTGGTGAGTTTTGAACACTTGATCAAGTTAAATGAACATAACCCTGCCCGAGGGTTAAAAATAAGGGTTTTTTCTGATCAGAAAAGAAACTCCTACTTCAAGGCTCAAAGGGGTTAACGAGGGTCTATCTCCCTTATATCTCCGGTGTTTAGGGATTTGAAACAATGCCTGTACATCATCAGTAGGGTTTTATTCAAAAAAACACAATTAGGGATTTTGCATTTTTTTCATCATTCTCCCTCCGCTCGTTGCCTAAGCAAGAGATTAATAGAGTTGGTATCGTAATGCCAAAAACTTTTTTGAGTGAAAACGAATGGATTACTTCAAGACAAACATAAACAATGCATTATGGTTTTCATTCAGAAATTAACAAATTTTACATGCTAGCAATGCTTAAACAAACAATGGAATGTTACAAATGAGAATGCAATAAAGATCTTAAATGATTGCCATTGTTGAGGAGACTTGACTCCGTGTGGACTCATTGCTCTTGAATGTTTTCTGTAGCTTTGATACCTCATTGAGACTTCCATTTGTGCATAAACCTCTTGAAGTGGATGTGGTTGTTCTGAAATCAACGAGGACTTGAATTGTGCCTTTGAATGTCCTACCACCTTCAGTTAAATGGCTAGGTGCCCCAGCATGGTAACCACTTAGCGTTATCATATGTTCCTTCCGCGCACTTTAGATTACTTCCCAGAAGAATATTCCAACAAAGGTGTACCAGAGTGGTGCATTTTGGCCTTACTTTAGGGATTCGAGCAATGCAAATGATACAATACTCAAGATAGACAATGTCTTGCTTATCCCTCGGTCGGGAGCCCCAAATATAGATGCTAGAACAGTGATCACCATCATCAATGGAAGAATCTAGTATGATCATCAAACTCAGGAGAACTATATGTGGTAAGGAAGACCCACAACACAAATCTTAACCAACTGAGATTCTAACCAGCAGGGAAGTAATTGGGCACAAGGCACTAGAATTACATCAATTTATTTCTCATAATCTTTCTTTCTCTATTGACGGGCAAAGGTCATTGAGAAGAAGATTCCAGGAAAAGGTGACACATGATATGAAGCAACAGCCTGAGAACGAGAAATATCTTCGTGGAATACTCTTGATTATCGCATGGCAAAAGATTATGACTGAGTTGCACAAAAATTTATAGTGCTTTAGGGATTCGAGCGATGCAAATGGCGCAATGCTCAAGATAGACAATGTCTTGCTTATCCCTCGATCGAGAGCCCCAAGAAATTTTCACATGTGAAAAAGCGATGATTACCACTTTGGCTTGCATGTCCAAACTAATCAGAGATAGAATAAATGACCTTTGCAGCTCTTGACATTAAACACTAGGCACAATCCAACAATGTCTAAATCAACGGAGTCACAATCTTTTATGGCTTTCAACCTTTTCTCCAAGAGGTGGAACCTTTTTTCATTTTCAATAATCGGAAACTCGAAGGCTTCAATGATGTGAATTCTCCCTACCAAGAATAGGAATCTCAACAGGATTTCAGACATTCTGATTCGTAAGACCTTCTCATGGGTGAGATTAACATTGTCATTTGGCCTATATGGAACTTGTATCAATTCTTCTTGTAAAAAAGGCTTGAATAACCTCCATACACTGATTCATGTCAATCCCCATTTCCGTCCTCATCTCATTCAAGTCCTCACGGAGTTGTTCTATTATTAACTTTTGAGCACATAGCGGTGAGAAGTCAATTGTATTGTTGAAGTCAGAATTTGAATGGAAAGGGACCCCATAAGCTTCAGATAGAACCATGAAATGCATGATATTATGAATGCATGTTTCATTTACGAGGGGTCTTAAAGTCTTTTCATCAACTTTTGTTTCTTTTTTTTTATTCTCTTTTTTTTTGCATATAGTATCTTTTCTTTTTTCCTTTTCCATCTTTTCTATTTTTCTACTTTTTTTTCTTTTCCTCTTTCTTTTCCCTTTTTTTTTTTAGAATCGGACTTTAGGATCCCCCACAAATGACGTGGATGAAGGAATGATGTTATGCGATGCAAAGGCATGGGATCAAGGTCCATATAATCTTAGTAGCATCTGTACAATATCTGGACAACTGATGTAAAACCTCTGTGCAAGTCAAATGTCACAGGATCAAAGGTTCGACGCCCTTTTGAATACCAGAATATCAAGCACCATGAGAACAGACCAAATAAAGGTCCGATCTCAACTCTGAAGAAGCCATGGTATGTAGGAGCCAAGGTTTCCTGTCCCACCCCAATCTCACAGGTATGTATTCTAGACACGGACAAGTGGTCCCTAATGGTCACTAGGGTCTACAGTTCCCATGGGGTACAAAGTGTTTGAGGCAGCAAGGGTGCCAGACACAGTGTCCCATGAAAGAACCTCGCCCAGTTGTGGTACCCCATGTTGAACTCGATCGTAGCAAGGGCCACGGGAGTCAACATGAGCATCCACGCTAATCCTATGTGTCACTGGCCTGGGTAGTGGGCCTTTTACCTCACACAAACCCCCCACCTGCAAAACAGAACAGAAGACCCCAAGGAACACAAAATATAATCCATATGCATGATGTGCAAGCAGAAATAATCATGCAAATATATATACAAGATAAAAACAAATAAACACCCAATAAAATAAAACAAACAAAGGTTAGGATCGACTTGTTTAGGTACTCCCCAGCAGAGTCGCCAGCTGTCGCTACCGCGAAAAATGGAATCAGAGTCGCCACTAATATATTTATCCCATAAGGGAAAGGAATACCAGGAAACCTAACTCAGAATAAGAACAAGGTCTATCGACCAGAGAACAGGGCACGAGAGTCGGTTACGCAAGGGGAAGGTGTTAGCACCCCTCACGCCCATCGTACTCGATGGTATCCACCTATGTTTGTTTCTATCTAAAGGGTGTATCTATGTCTAAACCTAAATGCGAATGAATGCAAAAGAAATACGGGGAAAAGAAGGAATTATTTACAAGTGTGCTCGCTTAGGCCCCGCGACCCAATGCCTACGTATCCCTTACAAGGAATCAGAGCGACCGTAGTTCGGCTCCATATTTTCTATGTTTTTGTGTTTTTTAGTTGAACAGAGGTTAAAGTCGCACTCCACGATGCTCGACCTTTGGAGACTTACACGCCTAATTCTGGAATGGATTCAACATGTTCTTAAGAATGCCACGAAGGCGAGAGATAGAAGAGAGTGTGAGCGTTTCGAGGAAATCCCTAAAGCAAGGGAAACTCGAGTTGCTCTTTGGTTTGTGTTTTTTAACATTCGGGAACTTACGCCTGAATGGGACCCTAAAGCAAGGGAGATCCAAGCTCTCGAACGATTCCCCAAAGCAGGGGAGGTCCAAGTTTCCATTCCCTTTTTATTAGTCAAAGTATTTATTAGTCATTTTTTATGAGGGTTTTCTTGGTGTTTTTTATGGGAAATTAGTCAAGTAGTTGTTAGGTGAATTAAAGTTGAAAATAGAAAAAAGAATGCAAAAGGGAACTAGTCCTAATTACTACATTCTATGTTGTTCTAATTCTATTCTAAAGTCTAGATTAAAATCAAAGGGATATCACAAAAAAACAAGCTTTTACCAATCAAGGGTATTTGGACATTTCACAAGATATTGAAAAATTATTCACAAAAGAAAGAATTAGGACCTAAGTTCAAAATATTCACAAACAAAATTTTATTCAATTTTATAACCACTTTTTGGAATTTAAAACAAGAAGCAAAGTATTTTATTATTCACTAGCCAATCAATACTCAAAGGAAATCTCAATTAAAAAAATCTAATTAAAACAAATACTTCTAAAAAATTTCTAATTGGGTGAAAAAACATTTGTCATGTTTTATTAAAAAAAAAGAAAAATTATGCAAAGAGAATAAAAGAAAAAAAAATTCTATTTGTTTTCTTGTTATCAGCATGGGGGTGCAGGAGCAATTGAAGCTTGAACTGAATTAATAGTGACGCGTAATTGGGCCATTACCGGGAGGTGCGAAAAAGGAACGGCGTAAGGCCCATATCTAAAACGAGGCCCAGTTTTATTTCCTCTTATTTCACTTTATTCAGCATGGATTACTTGGCATATGAATTTATTACTGCATCGTTACACACAGACTACCACTACATAAAAATCAATTGGTCACAATGTGAATAAGTGACTAGAAGACAAAAAACGTCCGGGCCAATCAGAAGTCAGCACGTCAATGGCTAATGGCATGAATAAGACAAAAGAACTAAAAGTTGGGAACAACCGATCCAATCGTATCCGTCCACGTATGCAGATGGAGAGAAGGACTTAGATGCACCAGATACCGGAGATACTAACTCCGGTGGTCTTCTCCGCTTACACCACCGCCGGCGACACTTCGCCTCGCCTAGAAACGAACATGGACGCCACCTCTTGACTCGGAATTTCACACTGAGTGCGAATCTGGCCTCCATTTCCACCAATATTACCTCTAACTCCACAACCGAATGCAATAACTAAACCCTAACTTAACAAACTCCATTAAAACCAGATCTGATGCCTCAAACTACGCAGATCAAACCTCAAACTCGAATACACAACGTGAACGTCCAGGCAAAGTATCTTTCATGTAAAACGAAAATAAACTTCAAGAAACGCAAATAAAATCCACACGGTGCACACACAAACACAAGCATATGTGCAGTCATATTTGGTGCTCACTACTTTGTAACGTATGCTTCATCATGCAGAGAAGGACTAGAACGCGTACCTGAGTTGATGAACTTCAAATTGGAGAGAACGAACTGATCTGCAAGTTACACCGATCTCCTCCTCTTAGAGTTGGCCTTGGATGTCACGTTCCTTTCAAGCACAAGCGAAGATGATGAAGAGGATCAATGGAGGCTTGAAGGTTGGGAAAAAGATGGAACCGGAGATGAGAGACGATGCACGAACGATGGAGGTTGTTGTTGTAGCTCAGGATCGGATCGGTGAGTGTTTCTGGTGGTGGAAGGTGATGGTTTGTGGCGGAGAAGGCGGTTTCAGGTGGAGATGGTGGAGGTTCTTGGCGGTGGAGGTGAGAGAAGACGTTCGTTATGGCGGTTAGAGGTGGTTATGGTGGTTGACGGTAGAGAGAGAAAGCGGTTATGGTGGAGAGAGATGAGAGAAGAGAGAGAGAACGAGGTGAGATGAGAGAGTGATGAGAAGAATGCAGAAAAATGAAAGTGAGTGCGTGAGGTTCTTTGTGAAGGATATACATTTATATAGTGTGAGATATAAGTGTTATGGTGAGGATTCTTTGGAGTGGGACCTTTTCAAGACTTAATGAACAAGGGTTGGTAATTGAAGTAAGTTTGTAGTGATCTTTTTTTCGTACCAAACTTGGCATGGTGGAATAAGGTAAGTGATGATTGGTTGTGTTGCAGCAAGTAAAAACCATGCATATGTCTCACTTTGCCTGCTCATATCTCTCTCCATATGACATTATTTTCTTTAAACTCAAATGCATTGTGAAGAGGACATATAATAGAAGAGCTTTGATATTTGGAACTTCTCATAATAATGCTTGGAAAGATGATAAAATGCATTTAAACTCATGGTGTCATCACTGCAGGAGCTTTACGCGTGCGTGTCTTGAATTGGCCTCAGGAACTTGGTAAAACGTGACTAGATCAAGGCATGACTTTAATGCCTCATGAATGATTGCACACACATCCGTTTTGCTTGATTCCGGTTTTAATGGATAAAGGGCATGAAGGAGAAGAGGATTGTGTTGGACTTTCTCTCATATGATGCTTATACCTCTCTACAATTGACTTTGAAAACGACCCGCCACATGCTCGACAAAATGCCTAAAGCTTGCCTTGGATTTGTGTCCCTACCTTGGCCAAAACCTGACTTGACGAGGAGACAACTTTGAACCTTTATATTTTGATCAATACGTATTCAATCAACACAACCCATAGCCCATTGGGAAGAACACATGGCAAGGAAGATAGAGACCTCAATAATTCCTTAAAAATATCTTTAGAATTTCCTGAAACTCAATTGGAAAATGGCACACTACATGTTTGAGCAAATGCTTGCGCTAGCATGACAACTTGTCTGGCAGCTTGACTTGACTCAGTGAAAATCTTCAGACTTTGCATCTCTATAACTCACGAACCATGCTTCAAATGGAAAAACACTCAACTACAAATTTGTTCATCTCAATGAGATGAACAATATTGATGTTGAACATTTTCTGAAATAATGCATAGATCCACGTGAAATCAAGCTGAGAAGTGAACTGGTCAACCATTCTCAAAATTTCAGAAATTTCACTAAGTGTAGAAGTTTCTATTTTAGGATTTTCTCATTTTAACTAACTTTCCCAAAATGGTAAATTTTAGTTAAAACTTGATTTTATTCATTTCATTGACTTTCTTTGACCGATCTTCCACCAAAAGTCAATATTTGACAGTTTGACCTTGACTTTGACCAAAAAGTCACCTGTTTTGATTTTCTCCGATTCCAGATGAATTTCCCGATTAAATCGTTTCTGACCCAATTCTCAATCAATCTTCAACCAAAGAAGCTTCAATGAATATTTCTTCCAGGAAGCCATATTTCACATCCATAACCACTTTCCTGATTAAATTTTGACCAGAAATTCAACAGAGTTGACTTTGGTCAGAAAACCCTAATTTGACGATCTTGATGAATCTGAAGCCTGTATCATTTAATCAGAGCCCTGTCTTGGAGAGAGTGAAATCCTGATCTTTAGGGAAACTTCCATGAGAACAGTATTGTGCAGTCAAGTCCTCAATCTTTCTCTTTTGCTCACAGATACCCCACACATTGCACCTCTTTTTCACCGGTTTTCTTGGATAGCGACACTGATATGGATGAATGCCTTGGATGAATGGCCTATATGAAGTATGTGTATGAATGTAATGTAGAAGCCATTTGGGAATAAATAAGTGGGCAAATTTTGGGGTGCAACACATAGTATATGATCCCCTAATCAATTTCATTCATCATACCCTAAATCTATCAGTTATTAGGGATTATCAGTCTAAATTTAATGATGAACACAGATGAAAATTCAGAATATAGAATCAATTATCCAAACAATACTCCTAATGAACATCACTATCCATAACACGATAATAGGGATTAAATGGAGAGTCTCCCCTTACCTCAGATAAAAGTCTTGGTTCTTGGTCTCTCCCTCTACAATTCTCCTTCACGTTCTTCGTGTTCTCAACCCTTTGTTCTTTCACGTTCTTTCTTCCTTTCCCAAATCCCAAATGCTTTATGAAAATAATAATAATTTAGTAAAAGGATTATAAAATCACCCTCCTTCTTTTACTATTTACTCATATGGCCCAAATGCCATAAACCATTATTTATTCATTATTTTCACAACATCCCCAATAATTCTAATTATTAATTCAATATTCCAATTAAATTAATATTAAAATTATACGGGTGTTACAGCTACTCCCCATATTCATCCCTCATCATATAAAACATTTAATTACTTTCACAACGCCCAAAACGGCACTACGAAATGATTCACGGATCAAAAGATACGTTATTTTGAAGTTTGGGAAATTTCACACACAGCAAGGTTCGCTCAGCGGAGCAAGGCAGAAGCGAAATCCTTCAGACCCTCGCTCAGCGGACCTCAAGCGACGTCCAACAAAAGCAACCTACGTTGGGACCTCCGCTCAGCGGACCCCCTCCGCTCAGCGGACCTGTGATTTCAGCAAACCCCAAGTCTGCGACAGACCCTGCGATTTCACCTTCTTTTCACCCAAAAACGATTCCAGACATCACACACAGGCATATAATCATCATACATTCAATTATACACCATAAAACATCATTAAAACGCATTATTAACCAAATAGTTCACACAATTATCATCAATCCAATCCAATTTGAACACCCTAACCTAACCATCCCAATATCTAATTGAATCAACCATACATCAATCTACCTATTACCTAAGACCACATAAGAGATACTAAAAGGAAGAGTCCCCCCTTACCTCGATGAATCTCTTGAATACTCTCCTTCCGGTTCCACGTTCTTGCCTCTTTCTCTTCTCTTACTCTTTTCACGTGTTCTTCCTTTCTCCCCAATTGGTTCCTTTTTCTTATTTTATGAAAAATAAAATAAAATAAATTAACCACAACTTGGTAAAAGGCCTAACTAATTAGCACCCCTCTTTTACTAATACCACATCATAAGCCCAATAGCTCTTACTCCATCATTTTCCAATTAAATCCGATTAAATACTAAAATTCCAATTATTCAATTTAAATTAATAAACTGAAATTACGGGGTGTTACAGTACAGATTATGGACGAAAATCACTAATATAGATCCTAACTTTTTATAGATTAATAATGATTAAGATGCATATGATTTTGCTGCTTATGCTTGTGCGATGCAAGTTGATGGGAAATTGTTTGTGGAACAAGATGCAAGTGGAAGTGGAAGGAATCTTAGGTTTCTGAATGAAACGCCTGACGTAGATGTTAGTGATGAAGAGACTGTTGAAGGGTTGAACGATAGTGAGGATGAAAGGGCAACTGCTAACCAAGAGGATGATTAACCTGCTTGAAAAATTATAAATTTGAGTATTTTATTTATAATTGTATATATATTTGTATAATGGGTCATGCTAACATGAGCCATAAGGGCACATCTTAAGGATACTATAATTAGAAAAAGTTAAACGTAATTAAATGTAATAAAGTCATATTTAAAGTTTCGATACATTGAATGCACGCATTCCAATTTTTTTTTATAAATATCTCATTAACTTGTGGCCTTGGGGCACATGTTGGCTCTTCCCTTATATAATTATTTAGTTAAAAATCATAGTAATGAACAAAAAAGAGTAAAAAATAAAGGGGATGATTAAACTCGCCTTGCAACTAATGAATAAAGAGAGTAAAAAATAAAGGGGATGATTAAACTCGTCTAGCACATAATAAGTTAATTCCTTTCTATTTTCAAAAGAAATAAAATGTTCTTTTATTAAAATATCAAGCATACTATTCACAATAAAAAAAATATTCCCTCTGTCTCATAATAAGTGTCTCATTTGCATTTTTTTTATGTCTCAAAATAAATGTCTCTTTAGAATATCAATGCAACATTTATTACCTTTTTTCACTACTATACCCCTATATATTAGCTTTCACGTTTTTCAACTACTCTACTACCTATAATAAATAAGGGTACTTTAGTAAATGATGTTAATCTATTAACAATATATAAAGATTAAAGTACCTGGAATTTCCACGTATGCCCTAACTGACTTAAGCTTAATCTAATCTAACAATTAAGGGCACATTAGTCTTTGTATTAAATACTGAATCATGGTTGATTCTAATTCAAATTTTGCTGACATGGCACAAGCACAGCAAAACTGTATCATTAATTTTCTCCAAAATTTTTCTGTTTTTTTTCTCCTTTTATCACGTTTCAAGCATACTGAAAAACCAAATGTAATTATGATATATGTTGCGTGTGCTTTTCTGCATTTATGGATGTTTGTTGGAATTAAAAACCCTAGACAGCAGCTGCATCATCACGCAAGGGACTTAGGACAACTTCCTACAACCAAAACCTTTCAACTTTCCATGCTGCATTGTGCCCAGCTCCACTATAAATACCCTCACCTGCATGCCATTCATTCCAAAATCGTTCTACCAAAACTACTCAAGGTTTTATATATGTTTTCTCATTTATATTAACATTCTGTTGCTGTTAGTTTGTATATTAATATCTATTTATTCAGGTAAAACGTGAATAGAAATTAATGGCGCGTCCAATTGAGTATGTGAGAGATATCAATGACTCAAAGGACCTATGGAAGATTTTTGTTAGGTGCAGACATATTTGGTCGGTCACAAGTGCTTCAAAGAAGGAACACCTTGAAATGATTCTCGTGGATTCTAAGGTTTGCATTCATGTTCTTTTGTGTACACTTATTTTACATATATTTTGGACCAGAACCTGATTCCATAATTTTTTATTAATGTAGAGATCTATGATTCAAGCTGTTGTGCCTCCTTACTTGGTTGCCAAGTTCAAGGAATATCTCTGTCATGGTTGTTCATACGTAATACAGAATTTTAAAGTAGGTTCCAATGACTTCTCTTTTAAGTCCAACGATCACAAACACAAGCTCGTGTTCTGTGGTTCAACTTCCCTTAAGAAAACGGACAACCCAGAAATTCCTGTTAATGTTCTCAATCTACTTAGTCTGGCTGACATTGTAGATGGCAAGTTCCAATCAAATATTTTAGTTGGTAACCGTCGTCTTGGACTAATTCTGAATTTTTAACCTCTGAGTTTATACCTGTGTTAACTTTGACTTATATACGCGCTTATCTTATGTTGCACCTCCTTATGTTTCAGATGTTCTTGGTGGAGTTGTAGAGATTACTCAATCGCACGTCAGTTCTGATAACAACAAGAGCAAAGTTGTTTTTTTAATTACTGATAATAGGTGAGATCCATATACAGCCACTCTTATACATATGCATGTGATCTTTTTATATTTTTAACGGATCTGTTTTATTGTATTGTAGCAAATACATGGTTGTGTGTACCTTATGGGGAATATTTGCAATCCAATTCAATGAGTATTGGACAAAAAATAAGGATGCTGGTAATATGGTTGTACTTCTGATTAATGCTCGAATAAAGGAGGCTCAAGGTATATGCTTCTGATTTGGTGTTTTTTTATGTGATATAATAGATCTATAAACAATTTGACATTCTGACATTATTTAATATATCTTTGTAGGCAACTTTCCTTTAAACGTATCCAATGCGTGGAATGGCACAAAACTAGTTATTAATGATACAGGTTTTGAACAGGTTTCTAAGCTAAAAGAAAGGTATTTGCATCGTCTTTTTTTTTATGGACCGTTTGATAGATAATATAATTCTAACATGCATTCCCTTATTATTACTGATGCAGTTTTAAAGGTGATTTCCCAAAATTATCAGATACAGTCGTGCAAGTTAGTGCATCACAGAATTCACAATACTCGGATTTCGATAAGTTTTTATGGAAAGCTGATGTTTTAAGTCTTGCAGAAATAGGGGGTTTGCAGCAGGCAAGCGATCACGTACTTTGAATGTATATTATTAATTTTCTACCGCTCATCATTAAATATTTATATTGGGTTTGTATGTTAGGAAACTACATGCGTAACTGTTGCCACGCTGGATAAATTTGATGTTGGACAATCTGGATGGTATTACGATGGATGTGTTGACTGTACAAAGAGTGTGACTCTGAGGGATGGAAAGCTTCAGTGTTATGCCAAGCATATAAGTCCTTCTCCCGTGCCCAGGTATTGTTTAAGCTATTTCAGAATTTTTTTTCTTTCTATATCTTATTATGGCTTATGATATAATATAACATGTTGTAGGTTTAAACTGGAAATACTGGCTGTTGACGGTAAATGCAATGCAAAGTTCATTTTTTGGGACGTCGACTGTGTTAAGTTGGTAGGCAAATCCGCGGCTGAGATTATAAATGGTCTAAAAAGGGTACATGACCTCCCTTCATCATTCTATATGTCCATAATTCAAATAAATGTATTCTAACATATTTTTTTATTTTTTTTATGAAACAAGAGTGGGGAGTATGATCCGCTTGAATTTCCTTACGAACTTGATTCAATATTGAAGCGTGAGCTGGCCATCAGAGCTGTATTCCAACCAAAAAATGGACGCCTTTCTGTGATTGGTTTCAGAGATGATCCGGAAACCCGTAGCAGAGTCAAGGAAAATTTTAGAGTTGAAGAGGTAAATTTGTTTCGCTGTGGCTATTAACTGGACATTTAATTACATTGTAAGATACTGACGAATTGTTATTTCTCATGCAGCCTACATCTGCGCATAATTGAACCAACATCCCAGGACGAATTTCCAAGTGTTTCTGTAAGTTTTGCATAATTCACTTGCTGAATGTATCTGATTGTTATCGTCTGCAAATGTTTTGCTTGACAAGAACTTTTTTTCCATGCGCATGATTTCAGGAACCTCTGTCTGTCTCAGCCGATTATGATCCTTCTGCCTCAAATACTAATCTTACCCCTTCCAAGAGAATTTTGAGCGAATCTGTTGAGGAATTTGAAGGTGTACAGCTTTCGTCGACGAAGTTAATTAAAGATATCAAGAAGGAAGAGTAGTGGACGATGAGCAAGGAATATGTGTTGTACCCAGTTTGTAGGATTTGTTTTTTTGTTTCCGATGAACACTTTATGTTGGCGTACTTTATATGATTTGAACCTTATGGGAAAAATCAAGTTTTGAATTTTAAGTTATTGTATTTCTTGCAAATTAGAAATTGCAGCAACTATTTTTAACAACGGCTTTTTTAATTAGGAAATATGATTTCTTGAGTTGTCTAATTATTGTTATTTATATATAATTTGGTTTTACGTGTAGAATAATTTTGTATTTAACCTTTCTATATGGATCAAGAAATAAAGGAGTATGCTTTTTATTTAATAAACTTTAACAAAATTCTTAGATTTTTATCGATACGTTGTTTACTAACGACCTATAAAAATGTTTCGTACAAGACTCATGGCATATCTTAAAATTGAGATGATCAATTTGTCTCAAATGTGTTGTTTCTTCTGCACTACAAAAAAAAAAAAACATCCCATTACTATATGCTTTATGCGTCTAAGGATGCCTCGTGATTCAATATTTAATGGAAGTACGATTTGAATATTGGATAAAAATATGTTAAACATATTAAGTTTGTATGTTTTATCGCCATACAATATTGTTGTCTTTTGTTGCTGTTTTAAATTTTTTTTCACATACTATGTAGATTGCATACAACCAGGGCATTATATAATTATTATAGCATTATCCTATTTCGATTTTTTATTAAAACATATTTTGTCTTAAGGTGATTTTCTTATTAAAACATATAGCAACACTATTTGGTTCAACTCTTTCTATCTCTGGACACAGCACTTCAACAAACTGTATCTGAGTGGTTGCAAATTATACTTCTACCCATTATTGCCAGCATATCATACAATGGGATGATTTACAGTGGAGGTAATTGGCTGGCATATCATACAATGTAGAGATTTTAGACGGATGTGGTTGGTTGCTACGTGGTGATATTTATTAAAAAATATATTGAATCCCGTGTTATTCACGTATCAAATACGATGCTTATATATTTGGGTAAGACATCTTATAAGTTAACTTTCATAGAAAGAATAAACTATGATGCCATATTTATTGTTCCATATAATATAGCTATGAAATCATGTTGTGTATAAAAGCTAAACGTATACATAATGGTTACTTGAGTATGTCTTAGCCTGATGATGCACCTTTCAAGTTTCTCATAAACGATTGGTTATTCTGCTTAGCACGTTCTTCAACCAAAAGTGTAATGATGAAAACATATGTCATGCACATTTCATTTATGCTGAGCTTGCTGTATGTGCGTGTGAATTCGTGATATTAGTAGCCATGGCGTGCACTTTATGAATTATTCATTGTAGATGACTCTTTGAGTTTTATGCATTTTTTTGTTTTTTTTTTAGTCAAATTTTGTACCTGTGTGGTGAAAATATCTATATATACACAACGATTCAAACTCTATTCTTATAACATATTTTGATTGATGCTGATGTTTTAAAACGAAACAACATCAAAAAATCGGTTCTCTTATCATGTATTTTTTATATGACTGACAGTGTAAATCATTTTGTAACTCATTAACCATGGATACAACTATCATTGATAGGAAGAGGAAATCGGCACTCGCAAGAAGGCACAGGAGAACTGTCTTGAATGAAAGAAAAAAAAGAAATAAAGTTGATGAGAATGGAAGTGAATTCAAGATATGTTATAGCAGTTTCAATCATCCATTACGTGACAATGTAAGGATACCACTTTCTAATATAACTTCATCTATCAGTAATATAGGCATTCAGAATCGTCGCTCACCACTCAGTGTTACTGCAAAATCATCATCCAAACCATTGCAAACTGGTCTGAAAGAATCTCTGTCGTACAATCTTAGTGGAACACATGCATACGAAAATATTGTCTATCAGCCAACACCTTAGCCTAACACGACCGGTAGTCATTTCTCACCTGGCAGCTCCATATCAAATATTATTGCTGTTTCACTCACCCCTGCACAGAGATCTGCAATGGCACGTGAGAGGAGAAAGTCACCTATAAATTTGAAAAAATCTCGCACACGCACAATACCAACCACAAACAGAAGTTGTAACACCGTAGAAACTGATAATCTTCATTCTCCGGTACGTATATCCCAATAGTTACAACATGTGTTAAACTTACTTACAAAAGCTTAAATCTTTCCTCTTGATATAAACACCGTGCTATGAATTTTATTGCAGCCTATAGCACCCGTTGTTTCGTCCAGCAGAAAGAAAAAAACTCATGATGTCCGAACCATCGCAGCGAATCTATTCAACGAGTTTTCTAATGTTGCCAATGGTGGTATCTCTTCCTCCACAAGCAACCGCTCTGGTACAACCGACGTAGAGATTGAAGATGATGATAGTTCGGACGGGGATAGATCGGACAATTCTTTTAGTGATAGTGAATGTGAGTTCGTAAACAAGAATCCCGACTATGATTCAGCATCAAGCGTGGATGACCATGACCAGCAAAATACAAATTATGGATCCTTTAATCACCACGATTCAGGTTACATGTTATTTGAAAATGTTATATTATCATGTCATACTATTGTACATTCTTAACGAGTAGATTATATTATAAAAAAAGTAAATTTCAAGTTCCTTTTTCAACTTTTGTTCATTTGTTATGGGCGTATTATGATTTCTGTTATATATGTTTCCAGGATACTCAGATATAGGTGATCCTGCAATAGAATGTACACGTTGTGGGGCACTTATGTGGTACAGAGAGAAAACTGATAAACGAAAACATAGCTCTGTCCCCAAATTCCAACAGTGTTGTGGAAATGGCAAGATTCAACTTCCTCTTTTGAAATTACCTCCTCCTTATCTTAACCAGTTGTTGTTTCAAGATAATGGTGCGGATAATCAGAATTATCAGCAATATTGTAGATTGTACAACATGATGTTTGCCTTTACATCTTCTGGTATGAAGTTTGACAACAGGTTCAATGCCGGTGGAGGTCCTCCTAACATAAGAGTACATGGACAGCCCTGCCATAGGATTGGGAGCATGATGCCGCTTAATGGACAGACACCCCGATTTTCACAGCTATATATTTACGACACTGAAAATGAAGTACAACATAGGATCAAAGGAATGGGGTAATTCATCACCGTTTGATTATATAATAGACTACATTGATATTATATGTTTATTAATTTAAATTATTTGGATATATATTAATTTACGTGTTGTAATTTATTTTTCAGAAACAATCCTAATATAATTCCGCACGTTGTGACCGAATTGAAGAATATGCTCGACGAGTTCAACACACATGCTAAATCTTTTAGGATGGCTGCAGACAGGCTACGACATTCCGATGTACCAGAATTGAAACTAAGATTAATTACAGATAGATCTAAAGATGGTAGAATTTACAATCAACCCAACGTTGCAGAAGTTGCTGCATTGATAGTAGGCGACGTTGACACCGGAGATAAAAGGGACATTATTCTTGAGAGACAAAGCGTTAAGCTAAAGAGAATAAGTGAGTTTCACCCAGCATATCTTGCTTTACAATATCCCCTACTCTTTCCTTATGGAGAAGACGGATTTAGGCTTGCTGTTCTACACAGGGAAACAAGTTCTAAAAAAAAAGATGAATAATCTAACCATAAGAGAATGGCTTGCGTATCGCATTCAAACAAGAGCAAATGAGGCACATACGCTTTTGAGATCACGGAGACTGTTTCAGCAATTTCTGGTTGATGGATTCAGTATGATGGAATCTCAAAGATTGAATTATATTCGCAAGCATCAGAAGAAACTTAGAGTTTCTAAGTACTCCAATCTTACCGGTCCAGGCCAAGAATCCGACACACAAGGTTCAAACAAAGGTAAAAGGGTAGTTTTTCCGTCAACCTATGTTGGTCGCAGGAGATACATGGAGCAGCTTTATTTTGATGGAATGGCTATTTGTAGCCACGTTGGTTTTCCCGAACTGTTTATCACTTTTACATGCAATTCAAAGTGGCCGGAACTTAAGAGACTTACCGACGAAATAAAGCTTCATCCTCACGATCGGCCTGATCTCATATCACGAATTTTTAAAATCAAGTTGGATGAGATGTTGTCTGATTTAACAAAAAAGCATGTATTGGGTCGAGTTGTTGCATGTAAGTCGTTATACGATGCACTAATATACATGGGCCGTCTGGCTTTAACTCATTGCTATTTTGAGTAATGTTTGTTCTTATTGTTTTGCTTTTTTATGTTATTGCAGATATATACACAATTGAGTTTCAAAAAAGAGGTTTACCACATGCACATATTCTGTTATTTATGCATCCTGAAAGCAAGTGTCCCTCTCCAAAAGATATAAACAACATCATTTCAGCAGAAATTCCATCCGAAGACGATGATATGCAACTCTATCATCTGGTGAAAACACATATGATCCATGCGGATACACAAACACTTCATCGCCGTGTATGAAAAACAATCAATGCTCAAAATTCTTCCCGAAGAAATTTCAGGATCGCACTGTTGTTGACCACGAAGGATATCCTTTGTACATGAGAAGAGATACTGGAATTACAGTTACCAAAAATCATGTTCATCTTGATAACAGATTTGTAGTTCCTTATAACCCATATTTGTTGAAGAAATTACAGGCTCACATCAACATTGAGTGGTGTAATCAGGGAACATCCGTTAAGTACTTATTCAAATATATTAACAAAGGATACGACCGAATTACCGCAAGTATTTTTGATAGTACCAATGATGGATCATCTTTAAATGGAAATCTTGATGAAATAAAACAATATCTTGACTGTAGATATGTCTCTCCAAGCGAAGCATGCTGGAGGATATTCGCATTTCCCATTCATGGAAGGTCGCCCGCGGTCGAGAGATTGTTTTTTCATCTCGATGGAGACAATTGTGTTTACTATACTGATTATGAGTTGATTGATGAGGTACTTGAAAAACCAAGTGTGAAAGAGTCTATGTTTACCGCTTGGATGGAAGCCAACAAGACATATCCAGAGGCAAAAGATTTGACTTACTCCAAGTTTCTCATAAGATTTGTTTACGACAAAAGATACAGGCGGTGGAGACCATGCAAAAGAGGTAATACAATTGGAAGACTTATATGGGTCCCGCCAAGTACAGGTGAGCTTTTTTACCTTCGAATGATGTTAACTGTAGCAAAGGGACCTACATGCTACGAGGACATAAAAAGGGTGGGAGGAATTGTTCGGGACAGTTTTAGGGATGCATGTTTCGAAATGGGATTTCTTAATGATGATAAAGAATATGTTTCGGCAATATACGAGGCCAAAGATTAGGGTTCAGGTTATTTCTTGCGACAATTGTTTGTCACCATGTTACTATCTGGTACAATGAATAAACCTAACCATGTTTGGGTTAAAACTTGGAAAGTATTGGCAGACGGCATTCTTTACCAGCAGAGGCAAGCAACCAATAAATTAGGTACATTCTAACTAACTGGTCTATCATTTGGTATGTTGGTTATTAGTATAGTTAGTCGAAAATTACATTATTTTCATGGAAGAATGCAAAGACGTTAATAATAACAAAAAACAGTCCAAATATACATTCTACATGTATGCATATGTTATATTTACTTTTCCCAGTTAAGTAAGGCAGACATCCAGGAAATTAATGTAATATAGTATTGAGATATCGTAGCTGCTCATTTAATAAATGATTATTTTGTTTAATTGGTTCATTCTTTTTTTTTTGGATATAGACCTGCATTTAACGGACAATGAATTGAAAAACTTGACGCTCATCGCCATTGAGGACATGTTGCAGTCCAATCGATGAAGCTTGCATGAGTTTAAGGATATGCCATATCCCGGCTCATATGTCACAAGAGACATTGGCAACCGTCTGATTTATGACGAACGCGATTACAGCGTTAATGACGAAAGAAAAAATTTCACAGCTCTGTTCAAAGCACTCATAGGTTATCATACAAAATACTCGATATTATTTGCAACTCTATTACATTATTACGCTGGAAATAATTACGGACATAATTCCGTATTTTTGAAACCATCATGCAAGCCGTCGAGAAACAAAGAGGGGGTGTTTTTTTTGCATGGTTATGGAGGTACCAGCAAGACTTTCATGTGGAGAACACTGTCAAGTGCACTCCGTTCGGAAAGAAAAATATGTATTACTGTTGCTTCAAGTGGCATAGCTTCATTATTATTACCAGGTGGAAGAACTGCCCATTCAAAGTTCAAAATTCCAGGGCCGACTCTTGACAACTCTACGTGCAATATCGACAAGAATACAGAGCATGCACAGTTACTTCAAGCAACTGATGTGATCATTTGGGATGAAGCACCCATGGCACATAAAAATTGCTTTGAGGCATTAGACAAAACACTTAAAGACCTCATGAATCAGAATGGCCTATCGGGAAGAATATTTGAAGGCAAAGTTGTTGTATTCGGCGGAGATTTCTGGCAGATTCTTCCCGTTGTTCCAAGAGCTTCCCATTCAGATATTGTGCATGCATCAATATTCTCATCTTATGTGTGGGATCACTGCAAGGTCCTGACTCTAACCAGAAATATGAGGCTTAGGAATGATAAAGGCAATAAGAACAGTAATGATATTGCAGAATTCTCGAAATGGATACTAGATGTCGGCGATGGTAGGCTATCTGAACCAAACGATGGATTGGCCGATATAGAGATCCCTCAGGAGTTACTAATTACAAATTTTGAAGATCCCATACAAGCCATCGTTGAAAGCACGTACCCGGATTTGTTGCAAAATTATACCCGTCCTGATTATTTGCAAGGCAAAGCAATTCTTGCATCAACAATTGAAGTTGTTGACAAAATCAACCATTATATTTTGAACCTAACTCCAGGTACATATCATTAACATATCACATTAATGTTCAGATTGGTCAAATATTTGTATGTATAAGATGTCTTTCATTATCCGACGTTATAATAATATTTTTCTCTATCTTTAGGGGAAGAAAAGGAATATTTTAGTTTTGACGAGATAGACAAGACCGATGCGACATACAGTGAAGCTTACGAAGTTCTAACACCTGAATTTTTGAGTAATCTAAGAACATCCGGTCTACCAAATCACATTCTCAAATTGAAGGTTGGTACACCAATTATGTTGATGAGAAATTTAGACCAATCTCAAGGATTGTGCAATGGCACAAGACTTATTGTTACAAGGTTGGCCAATCATGTCATTGAAGCAAGAATTATTTCTGGCAAAAATATAGGTAACCTCTTTTACATTCCTCGAATGTCTATGTCGCCTTCAGAGTCTCCTTCGCCATTTAAGTTGATTAGACGACAATTTCCAATAATTGTCTCTTATGCTATGACAATTAATAAATCACAAGGTCAATCTCTTGATACCGTCAGACTGTATTTGCCTACTCCGGTCTTTAGTCATGGTCAATTATATGTTGCCATATCTAGAGTTACCAACAAAAAAGGTTTAAATATATTGATTCATGACAACGACAATGTTCCGCAGTCGACGACTACAAATGTCGTGTACAAGGAAGTTTTTCAATCACTTTATTAACTGGTAATCCACATTTCCACAGCCCATTATATCTCTATGTTTTAATGTATATTGGTAGTTATAAATATACTTAGTATCTCATGCCGTTTATATACTGACGTACATTAATTTGTTTCAGGTTGAAAAGGCGAAGTCAACAAAACATGTCACCAGCCACCGCCCACCCTGATTAAAAGCACATGAATTTTTATTTTATTTATTGAATGGTAGAGAAGATTGTGTTAATTTCATTGTTGTGTTTGTTTGTATTTTCGGTACAGTCTGAAATGTTTACCCAATTATGAGATTGCTTTACTATGTCTTTTAAACTAATTATCAATTGCACTTGCACTTATCTAGATATTGCTCTAATTTGAACTGCATCATGTAGTTTTAGGTTATGTTGAAGATAATGCAAACTCTATTATACAACATTGGTTTGAATAACCTATACTTTATTACAGTACACATCCCAAACAGATGGTTGATATCCATTGAAGATAAATAGATGTTTAATATTAAACACATATATTAAACAGAAAATACTTGCACATTTATTCTGATACAACCGAAATCCATAGAAATTTCATTTTTCCTACAAACAAGCTGCTTTTTTTTTGAAACAGCCAAATATTTATTCAATATTGCACTGCAAGTGCAGATAGTTCTATAATACAAAACATATGCAAAAGGGGAACAAAACCATGACATCCAAATAACACTATTCCAGCCCCTTAGCAAGAAGCTATTCAGATTATAAAATAACAGCACCACTGCATTGTACTTGCAGAAAAACAATAACCAGACTTAACATCTACTCAGCACCAGCTAAATGTGACCAACACCAATATACTCATCGTACAAACAAGTTACTATTATACTTTCAAAACTCACAAGCTATTGATACAAATGATACTGTATTTTTCAGCATCGCATCGACTAAATTAAACAAAATAGATGCTGCGATTTTGTAAAAACATCACTATGTAACATTATTCAATCATGCAAATATTGTTGATGTAATCAACAATACTATATACATGCTAAATAGCACCAAATTACGAACTATTGAACGAACCATACATTAAAATGAAAATTATAGCAACAGAATATTTCTGAAATTAATTTAATCATGATATCTAATGTGAAGGTTAAAAATTTGGATCCACTCCTGTTCTAATCCATCAACCTTCCCTTCAGTTCCTAATTCAATGGTGTATGCACTAATATAAAAGAAAAAACAATAATCGCAACATACAATTATATAAAGCAAAATAAGATATACGATTAAAATAGCATAATACCATTTCTGCAAAACCACGGTGTATCAATGTTTGGAATAAAAAAAAATACCGGCACAGGAGATCCATTATGCGATTACAGTCCAGACATTTGCCAAATTAAAATCAAAATAAAATTAAAAAAACCAGATTAACTTATGAGAATGCAGAATTCAACATCCCCTGCAACCAGATGACTGCCAAGCCGCCATCCTTCAGCAATCTCAAAAGTTGTAATAGCAAAACATTAACACGATTATTCTGCAATAATAACAAATGTATGCGTTAGACAAACACAATACTTAAAAAAATAAAAATATACAGTTTCTTACATATCACCACATTAAATCCGGAATAACCAGGTTATACAATTAATAGACAGTCTTACACATAATTTACTTACCAATTTTTCATGTTGGCAACCATATCCGACCACACCTTCCATTCCTTACCATACATACAAATAAGTTAATTACAACACAAATTTTAAACTACACAAAATATTTAAAGATGTAAATATTTACTTATCTAATCAAAGTAATGCCATACCTTTCACCTTCAAATTCCACATACACAATAGACAGCCCCTCACACACGTCGACGACTCTGTGGTTCACATCAAGACCGGCGCCTATCATAATATCTGAAACGGCCTGAACATCTTCAACAACGGCGAAGTTTAAACCAAGCTTCTTTCCCTCGCGTTTGCCGCTCCACTTGATGTCAACCATCTTTCGTTCCCACACAGCCGAGATGTTCCTCAACTTCTTCTCCTTTTCCCAATTGCATGTCTCAGTATCCGATACCTTCAAACCCAAATCCACGCACACCTTCGTAACATGATTTCTTTTCCATTTCAATGACCTCCTCAACTCTTGAGATAAACGCCTGAGATTTCTTTTGACCGAAAATCGTTCCCATCGATCACGAACCACAAGGTACTTTAAATTCCTACACAGGAAAAAATACGTATCAAGCAGATTAAAACAACTGAAGAAAAATCTTAGAGAGTATTATTGCTGAAAAAAAACAGATTTTCCACCTGCATGCTTTTGCTATTTCGGATGAACGAGACATTTTTGGACGGCAAGGAGTGATGGTTACGCAGTTGTCAATCGCAATGCACTGTGGAGTAAATTTTCGTTGGATACAGCACTTATAGCAATGATGAAGATTGTAAGACCCATAGAAGTACAATAGCATGAATAAGAATTCGAGAATATTAACTAGTATTATGCTATTTTATTTTATCGATCTTTTTATATAATTGTCTATAAATAACACAATTATTGAGACCTTGCCGAAGTGCTACAAAAAATCTATTAATATTAGCATCATGTTCTTGTAGTTTTAATTATCTATGAAAAATATTTGTCACTTTTGTCAAAAATTTAAATAGGAGTTTTACAGACGGACCGGTTGAAGCGATTAGACACCGTGTGAAAAATTAGCGGGTGAAATATTTCAAGTTTTAACATGTATCAGACTATTTTATTAATCTATGTTACGCGTAGATCATGTCGGTAAGCTCGTTTTATTTTTTTGGCGCTTTTTACGGTCATATTTTTACCTGTTAGAGCCTAGTTAACCGGGTATTTTTATTTTTGAAATTGATCATTTTCAGTCTGTTTTATTAAACTCTGTTCCACGTATAACATTTTAATATGTTTATTTTTATTTTTCGATAAAATGCACGTTCGACTGATATTCGTTACGAGTATTGTTTTATGTGTATATCTCGGTTAAAAATATGATATAATCTAAGTATTTTGCTTACGTAGCATCATGGCATCAGTTAAGAAAATTACCAAGCACACTTTCAAGTGGTAACTAAAATATCTAGATATTTTTAGTTGTTTTATTACTATTATAATATTGTGAGTAGAGAGAATTAAGGGTTGAGATTTAATCCACATGGATTTAGCATTTGATCAAATGGCTATAATTCATTCACATTCTCTATTTAAGAAAACAATGATCAACACCTCTCACATTGTCTTTCTCCTCTTCTCTGTTAACCGAACCTCCCTCCTCCACTCTTCATATTTTTCTTCTTCTTGCATTTTACATATAAACCTTGTGAGATTTGAATGATCTTTGAGAGAGTTTTAGTAGATCAATTTAAGAGATGATTAAAGAAAAGATTAAAGCTTGAGGTAACCAAATATTTTTCCTCTTTTATATTATCTTAGCTGGCCAATCTTGATGAGAGTTTTAAAAAGTTCCATAAAGAAATTTCTAGTCATATATTTTGATGAAGATATTTTCTGCTTGTTACTTTAAATATGTTGATTATTTTTAATAACTTTTGTTGAAAAAAAAAGAGGAAATTAAACTTATTAGAACTGTACATATACACATAACGACATACGTAAATAATTGATATTTAATACTCTTACAATTTTAATTAACTAACGTTGGATTAATTTTTTTTGAAAAAGAAGGACTCACTACTCTAGTTTTTGTTGAAATACTTTTATTAAATTGATTGAAAATAGTGAGTTTAATTTATAACTAAAATTTATATTTGTATAATCAAAAAGAACTAAATTAATTCATTATCACTTAACTTATATATAAGGATATCAAATCTGTTTTAATTGGAAACTTAAAAATAATTATTAATCTTTAGAATCAAATACTAAATATATTAATATTTTGGAACCTACTGTGATCAAAATTTGGGTTTATCTTTAAATTTGATTTAAAGTTAATAATTGATTTGTTTTTAATTTAAAATTTAAATAATATTTATTTTGTAACCATAAATAAATAACTAAAGTTCATTCCTAGTTTCAATCAATACTATTCACTTGTATATTTATTAAATGATTCAAGTATAGTTATTTATTGTTGAAATGAATTTTATATAAAATGTTTTCGTAATATTACGGTTAGCCAAAAATGAGTTGAATTAAAGTATTCTACTTATATTCAGATATCATATGCAAAACTATTTATTATTAAGATTTAATTCATAATTAATACCATGACTTTTTTTGTATTGGTCAAAGTGCTTAGATAGAACTTTTTACTAAATTATTTTGTTGGCAATTCTTTGAATATTTTTTTAGTATAAATTGAGGGAGGAGCCTCTTAAAAAAATTGTCACTTGCGACAGAATTATTTTATAGTGAAACTTATACAATGACTATTTTAGATATGGAATTAATATAATGACTAAGAGTTAAAGCTAGTATTTATTAATTTTATAAAAATTATCGATTTAGCTTCTATGAATCTAAAATTTAAAAATTAATATAATTTAATGAATTGTCTTTATATTAATATTTTATTATTCATTTTTGGTGAAAAATCTACTTTAATTTTAAAGGATATATTTTAATTTAGAAACGATTAGTTTGAAAAGGACTTTGCATTTGATAAAATTATAATTAATCGGTGTAATACTTATATTTCAGTTTTATTTGAAACCATAGAAGAATGGAGAGTGTTGGAGTTTATTCAATTAGTATTTTATTGTTCTTTTAAGGGAAAAATTATTTTATATTTGAAAAGATATATTTTTAATATAAAATGATTAGGTTAGTAAAACAGTTATACAAACCTAATTGATTAAGTAATTGGCAAAGAAATAGAGCCTTAATTATGTATGCAATTGGGTTAGTGTTAACTTAATTAAATTGTGCATTTTAAAAGGTTGAAAGTGTGAACGAGATAGAGACCTAGTCGAGAGAGAGACATACCGTTCTCATGTAGCGTTAGTTGAATGTGTTTGACGCTTGCTAAGGTAAGGGCACTTTCTAACGATATTATATATGATTGAATGCATATGTGCTGGTATGAATGATTGTGTGCCCGGTTGGGGATGTGTGTTTCTGTTGTGATGCTAAACTTGAGAATGTGTTTTCATATGATTTGTTGAAAATATATGAATTGACTTGTGGTTATGATTACATATGTGAAGATTATGTAAGTTCATATGATTTGTTGAATATATGAATTGACTATTGAGAAATATTATGATGCATTTGCATATATGTGCTCATGCATATCATAGTTGCGTGTATGTCGAGAGGACTGCACCGGGTGAGGACTCTAGAGGACGAGCCCACCTAATCCTGCGGGATTTTATTGAGTTGGTTTCTGTTGAGATCACTTCTAGTGAGGCAGTACCTCGGTGTCTGTTGGGATCACTTTTAGTGAGGCAGTACCTCGGTGTCTGTTGGGATCACTTTTAGTGAGGCAGAACCTTTTTAGTAGGATGTGCCTACGACTCTCTGCAGAGAGGTAAAATTCCGGAATTCATGCATGTGAGGAACCCGGTTAGGGGGATCACACCCATGTAGAGTCTGCATTTGGATTTTTGTGCATTACTTTATTTGTTGAAATAAATATTGTGACTGTTGTATATCATGTATTACTTGCATGTGTGTATTCTTTCGTATATGCTATTTTTAGATCGTGACCCTCTACTATTATTTTGTTGTGGCTAACGACCACCCAGGCTGTTAGCAATTGGGGATAGTTAAGGTATCCTGGTGTCGTGAAGACTTGCAAGATGTGAATGTCTTTGGCTAGGAGTTCAAAATCAGCTTAGGGTTTTGTTTCAGAGTGTTGTCTGTGTTTGTTTGGGAAGTTTGTTGTTAAAGCTGAATGCTTAATTTGTGTGTGTGGTTTTGACCTTTACTTGTTGTCAAATACTCTGTACGCAATTATATTCAAGTGGTCAAAAATTTTATGACCTTGGGCATTGCGCTGGGCCTATTTATGGAAAAGACTTAGACCGAACAGCTCGTACTCTGATTTATCATTTTTATTATTCCTAAAAGGACAGTGGTCCATATTTTGTAAGGCATTAATTTTGAAAAAAAATACACTCGCGCTGTTAAAAATCGGGGTGTTACATTGTGGTATCAGAGCTTTGGTCTAGATTTTCACGGGGCTTTGTGAGTCGGGTGTCCTAAGCTGATTAAGTGTTGGGTTTAGTGGGAGTAAATGTTTGGATTCCTATATGTTATGTGTTATGTGCTTTGTGTGTTGAGTCAAGCATGATATATGCTTAGGTAATCGATTGTTTCTTAATTGAAGTTAATGTACCCTATAGTACTTCAGTAAAAAGGATAGTTAAAACCCTAGAGCATTAGTCGACTTTGGTCGATATGTGTCTCTGAATTCTTTGGATGTGTTGGTTTAGAAGGAATAAATTTGAATCGAGTAATAATTACAAGGTATTCCTTTAGTAACTATATGGATTGGAAGTTGTGTTTGTTCTCGTCACTCAGAGATGCTGAGTGGGGACAAGTGGAAGTTAAACTTACAAATGATTACGAGTAAGAACCTTATTTGGGGGAACCTTTGTAGAAAAATTATTGGATGTTCATTCTGGTGAGATCAGAATGAGATGAGATAAAGTTTATTAACTATTAATAAGGTGATGTCTCTTTGGAATTGAAAAGCAGCCATGGATGTCAATTAAAAAAAACAATTACAATACTTGGATAGTAATGGAGCATCTTCTCTAGAAAGAAAACAGGCGTTTAGCATTTAAAGAGATTAGGGAAGTTAGACAACGGTTATACGAATGGCAAGTACATTAAGGGGCAAAGTTGGGATTCTTAAGCTAGGTTAGATAAAAAAGACTATTAAGGATGAATCATGTGATGATAAAAGGTAAGAAACAAATTATGACGTGGTAAAGTGATGATCTATATGTAGTTTGGGAGTTAGGAAGTATAAAGGTTGATATGAGATGATGGTACAAGTAGCACCATGAATTTAAGTAATCATAGGAGTTAAGTGGGGCAAGTGTTAAGTTATTCAAGTCATGGAAGACAATGTTTGGAGATTTATTAGGAATTTGGAGGAATAATTTTTAGAGTGTTAGATCACGAGAAATATATTGGTTGGTACCTTAGTAAATGTTAGAAATGAATATGTAATCAATGAGTGAATAGATGTGTCTGGATGATTAGCAAGAACTTATTCGGAAAAGATTGAGTTGTGTTATAAAAAATATTACGATATTTGAATAGTAACAATTTTTAAAGATGTTGTTTGCAATTGACAAAGATAAAGGTCATGATGTGTTGGGAAACAACTCTAGGCGGTTGATTGTTGAAATTTTGAAGTTCTAAATTTTCATATGATCGATGAAGATCTAGTATGAGGGTCTTTGGAGTTGGAATATCGAAAAGGAAGTCTATCGCAAAGGAAGATTGAAGTGGTGCACAAACAAGGAAGTGAGAAGGTAACTCACAATTTTTATTTATATACAGGTTGAGAACCACGTTGTTTAATTGGTTAAAGTTAAAAGGAGTTTTAAGAAGGACTACAATGAAATACCTCCATAGAAAATTAGAAAGAGACTAGGCATTACATCAAGGGTGTATTCTATAGATGATGAGGTCGCGTTCGGACTTAAAGAAAAGATTTAAGAAGTGGTATAAGTGGAAGGATACTAATCTCGCAGTTGATAATCTTATATCACAAGGATAATGAGTAATGTATTGGTGACTAGAAGGAAACTTACATTTGAAATCAAGATGGTAAATTTAAAAGGGAAAAAGGTGTTGAAGATGTGACTTATGTTAGTTAAGAATTGTTAGGGCAACAAGCTCTTTTGAGAAAAAGAGAATGTAATGGTAACAGGAAAGAAACTTAAGAGAGATTGAAAGCATGTTTGGGATAACACGAAAGACGTGATGTGCCAATAGTGATGTTCAACAAAGAGGAACATCTAATGTTAAGGAACTCAAATATAAGCCATGTAATGATTTGGAAATAAGGTAGTTGTGTTAAAGTGTGATGCAATAGTTTAAGACTGGTGTAAAGTTAATTGTGTCTTGTAGATGGCATAATTTTGGCATGTGAAAGAAAATTTAGGGAGTTTCAATCACCAACCGAATGTTGGGATGATATTATTAGGATTGTAATTTCGAATGAGACTAGAATCCAAACATATACAATTCGCCACATTAATGAAACCAAAGGAGTAACTAAGGATTTATGGATGTTGGTGAGTTTGTGAAGTTCTCTACGTAGATGACAAAACTTCTTTTAGAGCAAAACGGGTTAGATTGTAGTCGGTGTAATTGCGTTTACTACTTTGAGGGATACTCAATAATTGTTCAATGCTAAGTGAGTGTAAAGGAGGCTGTAACTTGTTTTGGGAGATTGTGTCTCATTGTTGAGATCGAAGTAGTAGGGGATTGAGGAAACATTTAGTAAGCATCAATGAAATTATTGGACCCTTATACCTTAGATGAATTTGAGCACAAGTTGCAAAGAGTGCTTTTGTAGTTAGGCAAGAATGGTTTGTGTCACCATCATGGTTATCGCCTACATATTGACAAATTGAGGAACTGATCACCCTTAATCTCTTGTTAATAGTAGATAGAATCGTGTTGAATGAAACAGACGAGTCTTGTCGTGGCTTTGGTAGTGCGTAAAGTTAATTATCATTTCATCATAAGGATAATTAGTCACCACTTAGTGTGAACCTAGTGGAATGAGTTATGACATGGAATCCGAAAGATTACTTAGAAAGTTTGAGCATGTACCTAGAATCCTAGAGGAATTTTTGTTTACGAATGTTCTCTTGTAAGATTAACTTTGAGTGTTGAACTCATAGTGCGATATCTGGCCTTACGTATAGAGTCTGATTCAGTGCAATTTTGTAGAGGGTTGCAATAACTGCACGATCATGTTAGTAAGTGTGTTAGTAATAACTAGTTGAGTTGTTACACTTGCCTTAAGTTTCGAGGACGAAACTTATTTTAGGAGGGTAGTAATGTAAGACCCATAGAAGTACAATAGCATGAATAAGAATTCGAGAATATTAACTAGTATTATGCTATTTTATTTTATCGATCTTTTTATATAATTGTCTATAAATAACACAATTATTGAGACCTTGCCGAAGTGCTACAAAAAATCTATTAATATTAGCATCATGTTCTTGTAGTTTTAATTATCTATGAAAAATATTTGTCACTTTTGTCAAAAATTTAAATAGGAGTTTTACAGACGGACCGGTTGAAGCGATTAGACACCGTGTGAAAAATTAGCGGGTGAAATATTTCAAGTTTTAACATGTATCAGACTATTTTATTAATCTATGTTACGCGTAGATCATGTCGGTAAGCTCGTTTTATTTTTTTGGCGCTTTTTACGGTCATATTTTTACCTGTTAGAGCCTAGTTAACCGGGTATTTTTATTTTTGAAATTGATCATTTTCAGTCTGTTTTATTAAACTCTGTTCCACGTATAACATTTTAATATGTTTATTTTTATTTTTCGATAAAATGCACGTTCGACTGATATTCGTTACGAGTATTGTTTTATGTGTATATCTCGGTTAAAAATATGATATAATCTAAGTATTTTGCTTACGTAGCATCATGGCATCAGTTAAGAAAATTACCAAGCACACTTTCAAGTGGTAACTAAAATATCTAGATATTTTTAGTTGTTTTATTACTATTATAATATTGTGAGTAGAGAGAATTAAGGGTTGAGATTTAATCCACATGGATTTAGCATTTGATCAAATGGCTATAATTCATTCACATTCTCTATTTAAGAAAACAATGATCAACACCTCTCACATTGTCTTTCTCCTCTTCTCTGTTAACCGAACCTCCCTCCTCCACTCTTCATATTTTTCTTCTTCTTGCATTTTACATATAAACCTTGTGAGATTTGAATGATCTTTGAGAGAGTTTTAGTAGATCAATTTAAGAGATGATTAAAGAAAAGATTAAAGCTTGAGGTAACCAAATATTTTTCCTCTTTTATATTATCTTAGCTGGCCAATCTTGATGAGAGTTTTAAAAAGTTCCATAAAGAAATTTCTAGTCATATATTTTGATGAAGATATTTTCTGCTTGTTACTTTAAATATGTTGATTATTTTTAATAACTTTTGTTGAAAAAAAAAGAGGAAATTAAACTTATTAGAACTGTACATATACACATAACGACATACGTAAATAATTGATATTTAATACTCTTACAATTTTAATTAACTAACGTTGGATTAATTTTTTTTGAAAAAGAAGGACTCACTACTCTAGTTTTTGTTGAAATACTTTTATTAAATTGATTGAAAATAGTGAGTTTAATTTATAACTAAAATTTATATTTGTATAATCAAAAAGAACTAAATTAATTCATTATCACTTAACTTATATATAAGGATATCAAATCTGTTTTAATTGGAAACTTAAAAATAATTATTAATCTTTAGAATCAAATACTAAATATATTAATATTTTGGAACCTACTGTGATCAAAATTTGGGTTTATCTTTAAATTTGATTTAAAGTTAATAATTGATTTGTTTTTAATTTAAAATTTAAATAATATTTATTTTGTAACCATAAATAAATAACTAAAGTTCATTCCTAGTTTCAATCAATACTATTCACTTGTATATTTATTAAATGATTCAAGTATAGTTATTTATTGTTGAAATGAATTTTATATAAAATGTTTTCGTAATATTACGGTTAGCCAAAAATGAGTTGAATTAAAGTATTCTACTTATATTCAGATATCATATGCAAAACTATTTATTATTAAGATTTAATTCATAATTAATACCATGACTTTTTTTGTATTGGTCAAAGTGCTTAGATAGAACTTTTTACTAAATTATTTTGTTGGCAATTCTTTGAATATTTTTTTAGTATAAATTGAGGGAGGAGCCTCTTAAAAAAATTGTCACTTGCGACAGAATTATTTTATAGTGAAACTTATACAATGACTATTTTAGATATGGAATTAATATAATGACTAAGAGTTAAAGCTAGTATTTATTAATTTTATAAAAATTATCGATTTAGCTTCTATGAATCTAAAATTTAAAAATTAATATAATTTAATGAATTGTCTTTATATTAATATTTTATTATTCATTTTTGGTGAAAAATCTACTTTAATTTTAAAGGATATATTTTAATTTAGAAACGATTAGTTTGAAAAGGACTTTCCATTTGATAAAATTATAATTAATCGGTGTAATACTTATATTTCAGTTTTATTTGAAACCATAGAAGAATGGAGAGTGTTGGAGTTTATTCAATTAGTATTTTATTGTTCTTTTAAGGGAAAAATTATTTTATATTTGAAAAGATATATTTTTAATATAAAATGATTAGGTTAGTAAAACAGTTATACAAACCTAATTGATTAAGTAATTGGCAAAGAAATAGAGCCTTAATTATGTATGCAATTGGGTTAGTGTTAACTTAATTAAATTGTGCATTTTAAAAGGTTGAAAGTGTGAACGAGATAGAGACCTAGTCGAGAGAGAGACATACCGTTCTCATGTAGCGTTAGTTGAATGTGTTTGACGCTTGCTAAGGTAAGGGCACTTTCTAACGATATTATATATGATTGAATGCATATGTGCTGGTATGAATGATTGTGTGCCCGGTTGGGGATGTGTGTTTCTGTTGTGATGCTAAACTTGAGAATGTGTTTTCATATGATTTGTTGAAAATATATGAATTGACTTGTGGTTATGATTACATATGTGAAGATTATGTAAGTTCATATGATTTGTTGAATATATGAATTGACTATTGAGAAATATTATGATGCATTTGCATATATGTGCTCATGCATATCATAGTTGCGTGTATGTCGAGAGGACTGCACCGGGTGAGGACTCTAGAGGACGAGCCCACCTAATCCTGCGGGATTTTATTGAGTTGGTTTCTGTTGAGATCACTTCTAGTGAGGCAGTACCTCGGTGTCTGTTGGGATCACTTTTAGTGAGGCAGTACCTCGGTGTCTGTTGGGATCACTTTTAGTGAGGCAGAACCTTTTTAGTAGGATGTGCCTACGACTCTCTGCAGAGAGGTAAAATTCCGGAATTCATGCATGTGAGGAACCCGGTTAGGGGGATCACACCCATGTAGAGTCTGCATTTGGATTTTTGTGCATTACTTTATTTGTTGAAATAAATATTGTGACTGTTGTATATCATGTATTACTTGCATGTGTGTATTCTTTCGTATATGCTATTTTTAGATCGTGACCCTCTACTATTATTTTGTTGTGGCTAACGACCACCCAGGCTGTTAGCAATTGGGGATAGTTAAGGTATCCTGGTGTCGTGAAGACTTGCAAGATGTGAATGTCTTTGGCTAGGAGTTCAAAATCAGCTTAGGGTTTTGTTTCAGAGTGTTGTCTGTGTTTGTTTGGGAAGTTTGTTGTTAAAGCTGAATGCTTAATTTGTGTGTGTGGTTTTGACCTTTACTTGTTGTCAAATACTCTGTACGCAATTATATTCAAGTGGTCAAAAATTTTATGACCTTGGGCATTGCGCTGGGCCTATTTATGGAAAAGACTTAGACCGAACAGCTCGTACTCTGATTTATCATTTTTATTATTCCTAAAAGGACAGTGGTCCATATTTTGTAAGGCATTAATTTTGAAAAAAAATACACTCGCGCTGTTAAAAATCGGGGTGTTACAAAGATTTTGGAAGAAATAAAGTAATTGCTTCTTGAAAACTGTTGCGCTTCGCCGTCATGATTGTATTGGTTACTGAAAAACCTTTTCCAATGCTGAGTGACATATTAAGTAAACCCAAATCTGTTGATATCTCCAAAATATTTTCAACCACATTTTGATGTCAATTCAAACAGTATTTATATATCACATTAAACTTATTTTGCATTAATATATTAGAAAATTTACAACGTGTATAACCTTTTTTTTCACCTTCTTCAATTAAATACTAACTATATAAAATAAGGTCCTGTGTCTATTAATTACATAATGCAAGGTATAGATTTTATTATTTTATTCCAGTAGCTGTTCAAATTATATCAAAAAATAGCACATTGCATTGTATCAACATTTTAACTCTACGTTATTTTTTCTTTATGATTTCTTAGTAACAAAACATATAATTGTATCAAAATTTTTAGTCTAAATATATATGTTATCTCCAATGAAATTTTTAGTCACAATTATTCCATATACCGTTCATATTTTTTTTTTTATAAATAAATGCCACCCCTTACATAGGAAATTATTTATTAAAAACATAGTATGATTATAAATATATTATATTGGTTAATATTTTTTCACAACAATGCCATATATCAAATATATATACAAAGCTATATATATATATATATATATATATATATACGTTTTTGTTACGTACTTAATTAGTCGGCAGGTCATTCATCGTTCATATTTTAACGAAGAGTACAACCACATAGTAACCAAGCACTGGCTACAAGCACCGTGCTATTATTTTTTTTATATATCACGTATTCATTTTTTTGCGTATTGGATTAAATCATTCTTCCCCCGTACTCATTACAACATTGCGTCTATTATATGCATCATACCATTTGATAGAAACATGTTTTCATCTTAGCAACAGTAATATTTATTTTAATATACTAACAACGGTTACTGTTTAAACCACAGCAATGATATTCTTCTGATTAAACAAACGAAAACAACAAATATGGAGTTTATATACTTCAAAGTTGATATAGATTTAACATTCTACACAAAATATAAAACCAAATGGAAGATTGTTCACACAACACAGTGAGTACAATAAAAACACACAACTCATTTTATACTACTCACTAATTTAATAAGTTAACATCATCATCAATTTCGGCGGAACAACTCCACAAACATCACGCCTGCAAAAGGATTCATGGAGAATTCAAGGACATCTCCGCATTGAAGCTTTTTCTCCCTCGCAAATGCGTACCAGCCAAGGCCATTATGTTTCTCATAAGTATTTCTACTTGCTCTAATAATTACACAGTGATATCCTTTTCCATCAATCAGATCTATCATCCTTATTGCATTTTGTGCCTTACCAAAACATGTTCTTGAAATTTCCATTGGAATGCTCTGTAATTTGCCATAAATCTAAACTATTTAAAGAAAATAAAGAGGATCATAAAAATAAATATTTGCTGCTTATTTAGATGCTTACAAGGGCATTTTGTCCGTTCATGTTTTATTCGGTCACATTTGACCTCCATCGAACCTCGCCGCTATAATCAGCTGTGCGCTCATGCTCTGTAAGAAATCCGTCTTTTATGAGTGTCTCATACATCTTATTTTGCTCATCTTCAAACTCATTATGTATTTTACGCACCCATTCAAGGTTGTCTCTCTCAGGATCACTGAATCAAAGTAAAAAAAATATATGAATTAACTAGATCTTTCAATAAACAGAATAAAAAAATGTGTGTTGTCCATCATCTATTTACACCACCAAATTTATTCCTAATGCATGCATACATAATTATAAAACTTTTAACTTATGTTTCAAAAGCTAACTTATTTGATCTTGAAAAAACCAATTACCTGCTGGTAGGAGAAGGAACAAAGGGGACTCCCCATTTCACCATCTTCAAAGTTAGACTGGCAATAAAGTGTTAGAACAAGATTTGTTCTGATCAATTATCTTAGTTTTGATGATAACAATAATATGAATTTTGCTTAAGATAATATGGTACTCTAATCCAATGCAATTTCCTTTTCAGGAAATATATAAAGAGTATGCATAAATCAGCGCTCAGAAGCTTTGTCTCAAAGGGTTCAGCATGCAACATCAGAACATGGTCTGGCAAGACATCAGAAGATGGTCGAAGCAGAATCAGAACATGGGTCTATGGAAGCATCAGAAGAACATGAGATCAGAAGCACTGAAGTTCTGATGGTATCACGCACAGAAGCACTTCAAGGTCAGAAGATCAGAAGATGCTATGCACAAAGCTGTTTGACTCTGATGATATTCAAACGTTGTATTCACAAACATCAGATCAGAAGGAAGTACAAGTGGCAGGCTACGCTGACTGACAAAAGGAACATTAAAAGCTATTAAAGGCAACGTCAGTAGACACAGCGTGAACAAGGCTCGAGGTAGTTGACAAAAGCGTATAACATTAAATGCGATGCTGTACGGAACACGCAAAGCATTAAATGCACTCAACGGTCATCTTCTCAACGCCTATAAATATGAAGTTCTGATGAGAAGCAAGGTTAACAACTCTGAACAATATTATTCAAAAAGACTTGCTGAAACGCTGTTAAACTCAAAGCTCAGAATCTTCATCTTCATCAAAGCTCACTACATTGCTGTTGTAATATATTAGTGAGATTAAGCTTAAACGTTAAGAGAAATATCACAGTTTGTGATTATAGCTTTTAAGAAGCAATTGTAATACTCTTAGAATTGATTACATTAAGTTGTAAGGAACTAGAGTGATCGTGTGGATCAGAATACTCTAGGAAGTCTTAGAGGTTATCTAAGCAGGTTGTAACTAGAGTGATCGTGTGGATCAGTATACTCTAGAAAGTCTTAGAGGGTATCTAAGAAGTTGTTCCTGGAGTGATCAGTGTGTGATCAGAAGACTCTGGAAGACTTAGTTGCTGACTAAGTGGAAAACCATTGTAATCCGTGCGATTAGTGGATTAAATCCTCAGTTGAGGTAAATCATCTCTGCGGGGGTGGACTGGAGTAGTTTAGTTAACAACGAACCAGGATAAAAATAACTGTGCAATTTATTTTTATCGTCCAAGTTTTTAAAGCTACACTTATTCAAACCCCCCCTTTCTAAGTGTTTTTCTATCCTTCAATTGGCATCAGAGCGCCGGTTCTAAGGTGCAAGCACTTAACCGTGTTTAGAAAAGATTTAGGAAGAGAAAAACGCTTCAGTAAAAGATGGTTGATGAAACTGAAAAATCTACATCTACATCTGGCTCTGCTGAGCAACACAACGGTAACAATGGTTATACAAGACCGCCGGTATTTGATGGTGAAAACTTTGAATACTGGAAAGATAAACTGGAAAGTTACTTTCTTAGTCTAGATGGTGATCTATGGGATCTTCTGATGGATGGTTACAAACATCCAGTAAATGCCAGTGGCGTAAAGCTGACAAGGCAAGAAATGAGTGATGATCAGAAGAAGCTTTTTAGGAATCATCATAAATGCAGAACTGTTTTGCTGAATGCTATCTCTCATGCTGAGTATGAGAAGATATCTAACAGAGAAACGACCTATGACATATATGAGTCCTTGAAAATGACTCGTGAAGGAAATGCTCAAGTCAAGGAGACTAAAGCTCTCGCTTTAATCCAAAAGTATGAAGCCTTCAAGATGGAGGATGATGAAGACATTGAAAAGATGTTTTCAAGATTTCAAACTCTTACTGCTGGATTGAGAGTTCTTGACAAGGGATACACCAAGGCTGATCATGTAAAGAAGATCATCAGAAGCTTACCCAGAAGATGGGGTCCTATGGTGACTGCATTCAAGATTGCAAAGAATCTGAATGAAGTTTCTCTGGAAGAGCTTATCAGTGCCTTGAGAAGCCATGAAATAGAGCTGGACGCAAATGAGCCTCAAAAGAAAGGTAAGTCTATTGCATTAAAATCAAATATCAAAAAATGCACTAACGCTTTTCAGGCTAGAGAAGAAGATCCTGAAGAATCAGAATCTGAAGAAGAAGATGAACTATCCATGATCTCCAGAAGGGTAAACCAACTCTGGAAGAGCAAGCAAAGGAAGTTCAGAGGCTTTAGAAGTTCAAAGAGATTTGAACGTGGAGAATCTTCTGATGACAGAAGATTTGACAAGAAGAAGGTCATGTGCTATGAATGCAATGAGCCAGGACACTTCAAGAATGAATGTCCAAAACTTCAGAAGGAAAATCCCAAGAAGAAGTTTCATAAGAAGAAAGGTCTTATGGCAACCTGGGATGAGTCAGAAGATGATTCAGACTCTGAAGATGAGCAGGCTAACTGTGCGCTGATGGCGACAGAAGATGACGGATCAGAATCTACATCAGAATCAGATTCTGAAGAGGTATTTTCTGAACTTACTAGAGATGAGTTAGTTTCCGGTTTAACTGAACTTCTGGAACTCAAGTCTCAGATTAGTCTCAAATACAAAAAGCTGAAAAAGCTATTTGAATTTGAAACAAAGAAGCTTGAGTTGGAGAATTCTGAATTAAAAGAAAAACTTTTAAAATTATCCAATAATGTTGGATCTCCTTCTGATTCAGAAAAATCCACTCCTAGTCTAAACCATATTCTGAAAGAATATGATTTAAGTTTCAGAAAGTTCTTATCCAGAAGTATTGGCAGAAGTCAGCTAGCTTCTATGATATATGCTGTGTCTGGAAACAAAAGAGTTGGCATTGGTTTTGAGGGTGAAACCCCATACAAACTTGAACCTGTTGATGAAATGAAATTCACATACAAGCCATTGTATGATCAGTTCAAGTATGGCCACTCCCATGATATTAGGCACACTTCACATGCTCAAAGTTTTCACATAACACACACCAAAAAGCATGTGACACAACCTAGGAAATATCATGAAACTCACATTAAGAATTTTCATGCTGTTCCTCCTATTGCTTACAATGTTAAACCCAAGTTCAATCAGAACTTGAGGAGAACTAACAAGAAAGGACCCAAGAAGATGTGGGTACCTAAGGATAAGATTATTCCTATTGCAGATATCCTTGGCTGCAAAAAGGACAAAGCACAACATGTCATGGTACCTGGACTCTGGATGCTCACGACACATGACAGGAAGAAGGTCTATGTTCCAAGACCTGGTGCTTAAGTCTGGAGGAGAAGTCAAGTTTGGAGGAGATCAGAAGGGCAAGATAATTGGCTCTGGAACTATAAAGTCTGGTAACTCTCCTTCCATTTCTAATGTACTTCTTGTAGAAGGATTAACACATAACCTCTTATCTATCAGTCAATTGAGTGACAATGGTTATGATATAATCTTTAATCAAAAGTCTTGCAAGGCTGTAAATCAGAAGGATGGCTCAATCCTATTTACAGGCAAGAGGAAGAATAACATTTATAAGACAGATCTGCAAGATCTTATGAGTCAGAAGGTGACTTGTCTTATGTCTGTTTCTGAAGAGCAGTGGGTCTGGCACAGAAGATTAGGTCATGCTAGTTTGAGAAAGATTTCTCAGATTAACAAACTGGATCTTGTCAGAGGACTCCCTAATCTGAAATTCAAATCAGATGCTCTTTGTGAAGCATGTCAGAAGGGCAAGTTCTCCAAACCTGCATTCAAGTCCAAGAATGTTGTTTCTACCTCAAGGCCATTAGAACTCCTGCACATTGATCTGTTTGGCCCAGTCAAAACAGCATCTGTCAGAGGGAAGAAATATGGATTGGTCATCGTAGATGATTATAGTCGCTGGACGTGGGTAAAATTCTTGAAACACAAGGATGAGACTCATTCAGTGTTCTTTGATTTCTGCATTCAGATTCAATCTGAAAAAGAGTGTAAAATCATAAAGGTCAGAAGTGATCATGGTGGTGAATTTGAGAACAGATCCTTTGAAGAATTCTTCAAAGAAAATGGTATTGCCCATGATTTCTCTTGTCCTAGAACTCCGCAACAAAATGGAGTTGTAGAACGAAAGAATAGGACTCTGCAAGAAATGGCCAGAACCATGATCAATGAAACCAATATGGCTAAGCATTTCTGGGCAGAAGCAATAAACACTGCATGCTATATTCAGAATAGAATCTCTATCAGACCTATTCTAAATAAGACTCCTTATGAATTGTGGAAGAATAAAAAGCCCAACATTTCATATTTCCATCCTTTTGGATGTGTATGCTTTATTCTGAACACTAAAGATCATCTTGGTAAGTTTGATTCCAAAGCACAAAAATGTTTCCTTCTTGGATATTCTGAACGCTCAAAAGGCTACAGAGTATACAATACTGAAACATTGATTGTGGAAGAATCAATCAATATCAGGTTTGATGATAAGCTTGGTTCTGAAAAACCAAAGCAGTTTGATAATTTTGCAGATTGTGATATTGACATATCAGAAGTTGTTGAGCCAAGAAGCAACGCATCAGAAGCAGAGCTTCTCAGAAGCAAAGAATCTGAAGATCAAGTATCAGCTTCTCTGGACAATCTAAGCATTTCTGAAGAACCATCTGTCAGAAGATCATCCAGACTCACTTCTGGTCATTCAGAAGATGTCATTCTTGGAAAAAAGGATGATCTAATCAGAACAAGAGCATTCCTTAAGAACAATGCAGACTGCCAATTAGGTCTTGTATCTTTGATCGAGCCAACTTCTGTTGATCATGCTCTAGAAGATCCAGACTGGATAATTGCTATGCAAGAAGAACTGAATCAGTTTACAAGGAATGATGTTTGGGATCTTGTTCCTAGACCAGATGGATTCAATATAATCGGTACAAAATGGGTCTTCAGAAACAAGCTCAGTGAGAAAGGTGAAGTGATAAGGAACAAAGCCAGACTGGTGGCTCAGGGTTATAGTCAGCAAGAAGGGATTGACTATACAGAAACCTTTGCACCAGTGGCCAGGTTAGAATCTATTCGTCTATTAATTTCATTTGCCACTCAACATAACATCACTCTCTATCAGATGGATGTTAAGAGTGCCTTCTTAAACGGTTATATAGATGAAGAAGTTTATGTCCATCAACCTCCTGGTTTTGAAGACTCTATGTCTCCTAATCATGTTTTTAAACTAAAGAAATCGTTGTATGGATTGAAACAAGCTCCCAGAGCTTGGTATGAACGCTTAAGTTCTTTCCTTCTGGATAATGGTTTCACTAGAGGAAAAGTGGACACTACTCTCTTTTGTAAAACCTTTAAAAGGGATATTTTAATTTGTCAAATATATGTAGATGATATTATTTTTGGAACATCTAATGCTACACTTGGAAAGGAGTTTGCTGAGTCTATGCAGGCTGAGTTTGAAATGAGCATGATGGGAGAACTCAAGTACTTCCTTGGAATACAAATAAATCAAACATCAGAAGGAACGTATGTTCACCAAACCAAGTATGTGAAGGAACTTCTGAAGAAGTTTAATCTTCTAGACTGCAAAGAAGCCAAAACTCCTATGCATCCAACATGCATCCTAGGTAAGGATGAGGTAAGTAAGAAGGTAGATCAGAAGTTATACAGAGGTATGATTGGATCTCTTCTATATTTGACTGCTTCTAGACCTGACATTCTGTTCAGTGTTTGTTTGTGTGCTAGATTCCAATCAGATCCTAGAGAATCTCATTTAACTGCTGTTAAGAGAATTCTAAGGTATCTGAAAGGTACTACTAATGTTGGCTTAGTTTACAGAAAATCTAAAGAATACAACTTAGTAGGATTCTGCGATGCTGACTATGCTGGAGACAGAATTGAAAGAAAGAGCACTTCAGGAAGTTGCCAATTTCTTGGAAGTCATTTGATCTCCTGGTACAGCAAGAAGCAAGCAACTATTGCTCTATCAACAACAGAAGCAGAATATGTCGCTGCTGCTGGTTGCAGTACACAGATGCTCTGGATGAAGAGTCAGTTAGAAGATTATCAGATATATGAGAGTAACATTCCTATATTCTATGATAATACTTCTGCTATATGTTTATCTAAGAATCCTATTCTTCATTCAAAGGCTAAACATATTGAGATTAAACATCATTTCATAAGGGACTATGTTCAGAAGGGTGTTATATCTTTAAACTTTGTAGATACAGACCATCAATGGGCTGATATCTTTACAAAACCCCTGGCTGAAGATAGGTTTAAGTTCATTCTGAAGAACATCAGTATGGATTTATGCCCAGAATGAGAAGATGAGAAGTTCTTATGTATGAGTATCTTCTGAAATGAATGTGATTTTTTTTTCAGAAGTTCTGATTGAAATCTTTTAGAAATTATGATTCGGTTATTACTAACGTTTCATTGTCTAAGTTGATTCAGAACCTCTTTTAAAGCAAAACAGCTGTATCGTTTTATCTCGGGATGGTAAACCTGTCGTTACTGTTCATGGATAAGCGCGCGTGCAGTTGAAGGGACGCCGACCATAGGTAACTGTGCTAGTCACCTCATTTGTCTTTATTATCTCTCCTCATTTCACGCAACATTAAATGCTATCCATCATTTGTCTCATTTTATTTGCTTTTAAATACTCTTCAAACGTTTTTCGTTCTCTATCTCTTTGCATTCCTCATCAAGTTTTTTTTCTCTCTCCGTTTTTCTCTCTTGCTCAAACAAAGTTTTCAAACCTAGCGTTCATATTGAATCCTTTGTCTGGATCTCTCCTGTTGAAAATCTATGACTCAAAGGCGGCAGATCTCTGCATATCTTGGGATGGCTCTCATAATACCTCTCAAGTCAGACCTCTTCTTTGATGTTGTTATCAACTTTCATCCAAAGACAGAAGACTTTCTTGAGTTATGGGAAGAGGTTAAGAATGATATTCTTAACTTCTATGTTAAGGGAAAGCCCCATTTGCAACAGCAGTTCTCTGTCTGTGAACTGTCCCTCTCTTCCTCTTTGGTCTCTGGGATCTCTCCTACAGTGGAGGTTCTAGTCTGGAAGACAAGAAGTCCTCAGGGATTCTTGATGGGTTGACACAGAATGTGTCTTGCTAGGGTTTTGTTTTTAATTTTTGTAGTCATTTCCTCTTTGGATGACTTTTTATGTATTTGCTAGGAATGTTTCTCATCTTGTTAAACATAGGAACCTTTTGTAATCTTTCTTGTTGATTATCAATGAAAAGTTTCTTTGTTTTTACATTCCAGTAATTTTATTTGTCGTTTTATACATCTGAATCTTTTGAAATATTCTTTTTTGATGTTATGACAAAAAGGGGGAGAAGATAAATGATAAATGATTTGATTAATCTATCAGTTGCTGGGTAAAGCTCCCACACATTTACTAACAAGAACTGCAAGTTCTATATGGCTTAAGTGTTTTGCAGGTATAAAGAAATGAAGACAAGAAGCAAACACAAGAAGCAAAACCATAAGAAGTGTTATTCTGTAAAAAGAATAAGCTCATGGAAACTGAAGCAAGCTGAGTGCTGTCAAGCTTCAGAAATCAGAAGCAAGAAAGAAGAATGAATCAGAAGCACTGATAATAGAATTTGATCCATATTTGTCTATTTGCTTTGACAAAATTCTATTTGCTCTGATACATTATTTTAGCCTATATAGCTCTGATACATATCATGTATTCTAATATACATTTTATGTTCTGACTCGTTCATGCTGACTTTTGTCGTTTAGTTTTTGTTCTGTAACATTTCAGGATGTAGAGATGCTCTGATGATGCTCTGGTATATTCAACAATGTTCTGATACAAATCTAGCATGAAGTGATGTTGGTAGAAATTCAAGCTCTGAAGCTATCCGAGGGAAGCAGAAATCAGAAGCTGTGAATGTTCTAAAGATCCAGAAAACTCAAGTTCTGAAGCTGTCCTAAATGGAAGCAGAAATCAGAAGCTGTGAATGTTCTGAAGGTCAAAGAAATTCAAGCTCTGAAGCTGTCCTAGATGGAAGCAGGAATCAGAAGCTGTGAATGTTCTGAAGATCAAAGAAATTCAAGTTCTGAAGCTGTCCTAAATGGAAGCAGGAATCAGAAGCTGTGAGTGTTCTAAGGATCTAAAGAAATTCTAGTTCTGAAGCTGTCCAATGGAAGCAGAAGTCAGAAGCTATGAATTCTCTGAAGACAGAAGCTTATGTGATCGTCTCTACCGAAATAATCAGGGAAGTCTTTTATTAAAGTTCTTCGAGTATTTATTTCAGGGGGAGATTATTTATCTCAGGGGGAGATTGTTAATCTCAGGGGGAGACATATTCATATGCTTATGCTATAGCTGTGTAATTTGTCTTTTGCCGTCTGCTCTTTTTGATCGCAAATTCATATCATTTATATATGTTTTTGTCATCATCAAAAAGGGGGAGATTGTTAGAACAAGATTTGTTCTGATCAATTATCTTAGTTTTGATGATAACAATAATATGAATTTTGCTTAAGATAATATGGTACTCTAATCCAATGCAATTTCCTTTTCAGGAAATATATAAAGAGTATGCATAAATCAGCGCTCAGAAGCTTTGTCTCAAAGGGTTCAGCATGCAACATCAGAACATGGTCTGGCAAGACATCAGAAGATGGTCGAAGCAGAATCAGAACATGGGTCTATGGAAGCATCAGAAGAACATGAGATCAGAAGCACTGAAGTTCTGATGGTATCACGCACAGAAGCACTTCAAGGTCAGAAGATCAGAAGATGCTATGCACCAAGCTGTTTGAATCTGATGATATTCAAACGTTGTATTCACAAACATCAGATCAGAAGGAAGTACAAGTGGCAGGCTACGCTGACTGACAAAAGGAACATTAAAAGCTATTAAAGGCAACGTCAGTAGACACAGCGTGAACAAGGCTCGAGGTAGTTGACAAAAGCGTATAACATTAAATGCGATGTTGTACGGAACACGCAAAGCATTAAATGCACTCAACGGTCATCTTCTCAACGCCTATAAATATGAAGTTCTGATGAGAAGCAAGGTTAACAACTCTGAACAATATTATTCAAAAAGACTTGCTGAAACGCTGTTAAACTCAAAGCTCAGAATCTTCATCTTCATCAAAGCTCACTACATTGCTGTTGTAATATATTAGTGAGATTAAGCTTAAACGTTAAGAGAAATATCACAGTTTGTGATTATAGCTTTTAAGAAGCAATTGTAATACTCTTAGAATTGATTACATTAAGTTGTAAGGAACTAGAGTGATCGTGTGGATCAGAATACTCTAGGAAGTCTTAGAGGTTATCTAAGCAGGTTGTAACTAGAGTGATCGTGTGGATCAGTATACTCTAGAAAGTCTTAGAGGGTATCTAAGCAGTTGTTCCTGGAGTGATCAGTGTGTGATCAGAAGACTCTGGAAGACTTAGTTGCTGACTAAGTGGAAAACCATTGTAATCCGTGCGATTAGTGGATTAAATCCTCAGTTGAGGTAAATCATCTCTGCGGGGGTGGACTGGAGTAGTTTAGTTAACAACGAACCAGGATAAAAATAACTGTGCAATTTATTTTTATCGTCCAAGTTTTTAAAGCTACACTTATTCAAACCCCCCCTTTCTAAGTGTTTTTCTATCCTTCATAAAGTATATGGTGTTTTGGCTGTCCTATTAGAAATCTACCTATATATACACTTAGAGACAACATCACATTTGGGCCTGCAAATGGTTATGGGCCTGCATTGCTGAACCATGGTTGGTTAAGTTGTAGTTATAGAAATTACTCATTTTTCTAATATATTTATAGGATATTCACTCCATAATAATCAATTTTACAATTTAAGGTTTATTTTAATAACTGATATTGATTGAAAATAAAATAACATAACTACTTCATATATAATTTTAAATACGTTTAAAAAATTTGTAAAAATCTAAGTATTTTTTAAATAGATATAAACCATCAATACTTGAAATAAACATTCACCAACTATTATATATAACATCTATTTCATAAATCAATAAGCTTGATAAAACATTGTCATAAAAAACCATTTGTGATTAGATTCAGAAAAAATTAAACATTCAACAGCAAGACACAAGATGATCATAAGTTTTTACAGGACATTTTCAAATCAAAAATTGTTCAACAAACACCATTAATAACATTACTGCTCAAGTCTCATGATAAAACATATTTTCCATAAAAGAAACAATACGATTGCATCCAAAACGATAAAAAAACCAGCATTTTCCACTTTGACACTTCTCCCTTTCCATCATTTATCCTTCAGAGTCACGTACAAAAACGGAGTATAGCGAGGCATCTCACATTTCAAAGTGTCTCCCCTTTTAAAACATTTGGTCTTCACAAATTCGTACCACCCCTTTGTCATGTACTTTTCATAAGGGGTTAGCGATTAGCAGTGTTGATTGTTCACCTGAATTCTTGATGTAAATCGATATCTCTAATTATAAGCTCCTTTTGATTCCTTGGTAAGCAATACTTTGATACCTCTTTAGGAAAATGCTGCAATAATACATAAATAATTCAGTTCAATTATGTATCATACATTCATTGTATTAAAACTACTTGAGAACATCAAATTGATTACAAGACAATATTCGATATCATATTTAAATTACCTGAACATTTCCTTTCTTAGTTTTTCCATTTGTGATTGCAATTTCCCAACAATATGTTTTCTTCGCCCCATTCGTTGCTACCTTAACTTTAAATGGATTGAATCGCTTCCTTCCAGTTTTCAACTTCCCTTTCTTAGTTCCATTCCCCACTACTGCAGCAGGGTCTGAACCGCCAGAACCATTCCTTTTAGTACTCATCTTTCCACCCGTTTTTTTGTTACAAGCTCTTTTGGGAACGAAACTGGTTGGCTGCTTCGTAATTCCTTCAATTGTGCGAGCTTCCTGCCTGCCAGTACAGTCAGAATCAACTTCTTCGAGCTTGACTTCCTTGATAAAAACACTTGCTTTGTTCGACGGTTGAACTAAAGCTGATGTTTCCTGAGCTTCTGCAAACCTAACTTTTTTTTTGACAGATTTCCTTTTTCCGGATGATTCTCCCACCTCATCAACAAGTTCCTTAACTACTTCCATTGCAGCTTCCTCATTGAACAGAAAGATACGTATACTAAGATACTATAAAACGTATAATATAAACGGACAAAAGACCCATCGATTACAGGTATGAACATATCCAGCAAACAGATACTAAAAATATACATGCAACAATAATTTTCAAATTGGGACATAAATTATATCAACAGACATACAAACCAATAGCATTCATATTGTCTTTCATTCAATGTCTCTAAGAAATACTCCAAACTTTAACCTCCAATCATGAAATATGGGATATTTGTTGAATCTCAAACGCAAAGCCCTAATCGACCCAAATAAACACCAGAAAAATAAAAATACCCTAATACATACAAATTGATAACTAACTAATTTTTTTCTTTGTTAACAGCATAGATACACGGTGTTCGACAAAAACAAGTTTAAGTTCTAATTACCTGTCGCCTGAAACGGAGTCGTCTGAGATCCAACCATGACAACCATTTCTTCGTCGATTCACCATTGGATTCTCGCGCGCTTTGATCAATTGTGAGGCGACTCGCTGAGTACTCGATGTCGTCTTCAACCTGTTTAAGGAAGAAAAAAAATTACAAGAGATAGGAAGTGAGAAGCTACAGAGAAGGAATACGAAACAAAAAAAAATAGAATGGAGAGGTGAGAGTACTTTGGGACGTTTCCTATAGCAAATGCAACAATTATTTAATTGTTGTAAGTTCCAAAGCTACTAATACTTCTCTGCAGACATTTTATGTTTCTTCTACTACACGGTGTCTCCTATTAAACCCATTATATTTTATTTTCTCTGCTATCCTGATTGTTTGAATCATAAAATTTATTTTGTATTGGGCCTTCAACAGATTGGCCTATTAAAAAGGCTGTGATTATGAATATATTATATTTATTAACAAATTAGCCTAACAAATCCATATATTCTATTATATATATATATATATATATATATATATATATATATATATATATATATATATATATATATATATATATATATATATATGCGTTTAATTGCTATGCACTGTCACTGTAAATTTTTTTACACTATCAATACATCACAACCACTCAATTATATTACTTTTTAAAAAATTAAAATAAAAGTCAAACACTTCCAGCATATTAACGACTATGATTCACTGACGGTGTAAAACTCTTTTACACTGTCAGTGTATTCTAATTAAATTCTATTATTATTATTTTTATTATCATTATTATTACTTATAGATTTTTTTTATTATTATATACAGTGTTTTAAATTACCAAATACCTTAAACTTTTTTACAAGTATTAAAACGTCTTTTTTATTCATTTGTCAATTTAGGTTATTCTTATATGCATTGTTTATAATGTGCACATTCAAACGCGTCAAATTTATAATGATAATCAATATATACGTGTATATATCCATATATATATATATACACGTATATTTTATTGCTGTATCTTATATAGCATACTACATGTTTAAATATATTAAACACGTTGATCCAATTAATATGCGTATTGTCTAAGTATATACGGAGAAACTTCATAAGATGTATCTTATCCACGTAAAAAAAAAACGAACTGGCCCCGTGCGATAGCACGGGTCTCCCGCTAGTTTTATCATTAAAATCAATACATCCAATCATTTTCTTAAGAATCGTGTAAAGCTCAAATGAGACACTTATTATGAAACGAAGGGAGTAGTATACTAATGCACACTATTCTTAGAATTCGTTACATAATTAAACTTTTTTACATAATTAAACTTGACTCTGTAAAATTCGTTACATAATTAAATTTGATCAAAAAAAAAACGTTAGTAATTCAACACTCAATTAAAAAAAAAACAGAGACGATGCTTTCTCCCACTTAATCATTGGCAGCACTTGACTCTAGTGACTTTCCAAGGAATATTATCCTAATGAAACTCCTATATTGATGTTGTAAATGCAAAGGTCATTTCACATAACCTTTTTATGCATTCAATAGCGCCACCATCTCTTAAGTTTCCAAGACGAACTAATTTCAAGAGGGGAGAACTTCTCTACCCATCACAAAAAGATGGGTAGTATGCATTCCACCAATCATATGACACTATTTAATTTTTATCTATTTAATTATTTATTATATAGAACAATTATTTGATGTTTTCAATGCATTTTACACTAAAGGTAACTTTACCCATCTTTTTAAGGTGAGTAAATAAGAATTCACCATTTCAAGATTACAATTAATAGAAATAAATTACTTTACTTTGAAAAATACACGTGCATGTTTATGCTCCGTATATATGAATGCTCAAAACGTTGCAGTCCATAGCAATTCCAAAGCTTACTGTTGTTAGTTGATACACCAATTACCATGGCTGCACCTACTACTCAAATAGAGGAGCATGTACCCTTAAAACTTGTGTTAAATGAAAGAGGTAACAAAGTGTTGTTTGCTGAAGCTGGTAAGGACTTTGTAGACATTCTTTGCAGCTTTTTAACCATGCCTTTAGGAACTGTTACTAGACTTATAGAGAAGGAATCTGGCGTAGGGCCAGTCACTCTTGGTTGTCTAAACTCACTCTATCATAGTGTTGCAAATCTTGATGACGGTTGTTTCTGTGCGGATGGAATCAAACAAGTTCTTCTGGAACCAATTAACGCTGCTGAAGATTATTGCAACACTCTTAAATTCCACATTGATGACACTCCACCCACCAAGTACTTGGCATGTAATAGATTAAATTGCAGCTTCAACGATTTGACAATATCACCATTTAAAGATAAACATAAATGTCGCTGTGGCTATTCTTGTACCTCTCCAATTTTCCTGAAAAGTTCCTGCCAAGGATTTGTTAATGGTTCTGTTACTTTTGTCATAACAGACAATCTCACTGTAATTCCAAAGGGATTTGACTATAGCCTTCGTCTGCTGGAGGAACATGGCATAAAATATCCTAGTTTTGCAAAAGATATATCTCTCAAAGTCACTAAGGAAAAGGTATTTATTTTATCTGACTATTGTTTGTATAACACATCTCAGTTTTTTTCTAACCAAAATTATTATTTTACATAGGTACTTGATCTGTTGAAGCATTCTTTGTTTTCCACCTCAACTTTGACAAATTTATTTTTAGCAAAGAAACCTTCTGTAGAGAGATCAAGGTTTTTCTTGCCTGATCGTGAATTATCTCCAAATCTCAAAGTCACTCTGAAACTAGTTATAAGAAAATCGGATGGAAAGATATTGTGTGCTCATGAGGAACAGAAATTTGCAAACATAATTTTAGGCTTTCTAACTATTCCTTTGGGAGTTGTTGCACAAATATTTAGAGAGAATTGTTCTTTAGGCAGCATCAACGGATTGGACAAGAGTATATCTGATTTGAATGAAAACAAATATTTTATGTCGATAGAAGCTAAGAACAGGCTTGTTGAAACTGTTGTTGATCAATGTTTTTGCGTTCAATTTTTCAAACATTATGGTGACCGTAATATAAATACTGGAAATATTAAGAAAATGTATATCCTCAAAAAGTTCTTTGTTAAAGGTCCAGATATGTATGTTGTTACTGATGCTAGGGGTGGGAATAGGCCAGGCCGGCCTACAGGGGCCTACGGCCCAGCCTACATAGGCCTAGGCCAGGCCTATTTAATAAAAAGGCAAGGCTTAGGATTTTTTAAAAGCCTATTTTATTAAATAGGCCAGACTTAGGCTATTAATAAAGCCTATGAAGTTTTTTAGGCCGGCCTATATTTTCAAATATATTAGAAATATGCTAAATAAGTTGGTCCATATAGACATATATATTAGAGAAAAAGGCTAAATAGACTACTATATATATATATATATATATATATATATATATATATATATATATGATCGTACCTGATCAGGAGAATCGTCAAGGCGCAATATCTGGCTTGAAGAGCAAGATGGGGGGGGGGTACCTGCAAGGTCCTCCGATGCTTAAGTCAGTAGCTATCAGAGAAAGAGGTTTAGAGTGAAGAATGGAATACCTGACCCTCTAGTGAAAGAGGGTATTTATAGCCCCCAGCGCTGGGCCAAGGTTCCCTAATTGGGCCAAATCCAACTGGAGGCCCACGTGCTAGGGAACTGCCAGAACGTCCCATGCTAGGGCTGAGTCAGCAGGAGACTCACGTTCCGGATGATCATAGCGTAGGGTTCGGAGGTGGTTGACCGGATCCCTCGCTGCGTGACGCGTGGTCTTTGTGCGTGGATAACTCCTTGACGGTTATCCAGCAAGTGGGCCCAAAGGTTTGGGCCTGCTCGGCCAGAGTCTTCGTGAAGGGCAGCCCCTATCTATTGTCCAGTAATTGGGCCCAAGGTGTCATACCCCAATTTTTGACCTAAGATACCACCTCATATCATTGCATATGCATCATTTGCATCTCTAACAAATTGCATAGTTTGTGTTTGCTACTTGTGACTCAGCAGGATTTAAACAAGAAATCACTCATCAGTACAAGTACAAATCAATTAGGGTTTTGTTCTCCCTTCATTTCAAATGAATCATCTTCATCAACAATCAACATTTGGTCCTCAGAGATTCATTTCAACAAGCTCAAAGGCTTTGAATCAACCAGATTAGGGTTTTGACTGAAGATAGCATACCCCTGACTTTTGCTCAGGATTTGACCTAATGACTTGGGACATGACCTCAAGACCCCAAGTACATCATTTTGACCTAATCCATTGGCTCATAACATCTCCTACACAAGGATTGATCAACAGTGAAATTTCAGATCATCAGATTAGGATTTTGAATTATCAGGGACCAAATTCAGGGATCACATTTGGGAAACCCTAAAAATCCCCAGGAAGTCAATCAAAGGTTTCAATCATCCTCAAATAATCCCTATGACAATATCCAATGGAGATTACATCTCAATTCAAGATCCACAGTCATCAATTTCATCAGGTCGACAATTAGGGTTTTTGACCTAATTCATCTGAACAACTGACTTTTTAATCAGAACAAGATGTCACAACTCAAACCATGGCTCAATATCCTCTAATGCTTCAATGTGATCCATTCATACCATTCATTTGATGAGGATAGCCTGTTTCATTTGAAATCTCCAGAAACGCGATTCGTCTGAAAAAGTCAACTGTACAAGATCACCATTGACTTTTGGGGAATTTTGGTCAACCATGACTTTTGAAGTTTTAAATCATCAATATATGATATGAGAAGTCATTTGATCAAGAAAAATCAAGAAAATCAATCAAGAATCAAAAAGTCAAAAGTTTGACTTTCATACTTAGAAAATTTTTCTAAGTGTTTTTCATGGTTTTTTCCAAACTTTGAAGGGGAATAACTCAAAATTTCACCTACAAACTGAAAAAAACTTCCAACATGAAAGTTGTAGATTTTGATCCAATAAACAACTTTGACACATATAAATTTTTTCCATAAGATCAACCATTTAAGAGATATGGAGCTTCAAAGTTGGCATCTTTGGAAAATTTCACTTGAAACTTCATTTTTCTCAAAGTTCATGGATCTTTTTCACCCACTTCCTTAAGGATCTTGAAGAAACTTTCAACTAGGGTTTTGAAGTGTGTAATATGAGCTTTCCAAAATGTCCAAGAGCATGAAAAAATATGGGGTGTAGCTATGGTTTTGAATTATGCATTTAGTGATCATTTTCACTTGAATTTTCACCATTTTTCACTAAGTTTCAAGACTACATGACCTATAATCCAAGCAATGATGCATAGAAGCAATAATTGAGAGATATTTTCTGATTAGAAGATCAGAATGGAAGAGGATAAGAAGCTAGAGTTTTAACCATGGTTTGGTCACTTTAACCATTTGGCATTAAATGTAAAAGATTCCTTTTTATCTCTTAAGCCAAATCATCATTCTTGATCAACTTGCAAGAGCTTTGTATTCAGAAACTTTGGCCTATAAATAGAGGTGCAAATCACTCTTCAATTCACACCAAAACCTCACAATTATAGGTTTTCTCTCTTCTTTCTTGAATTGCAAGTTTCATAGTTTTCAAAGAGGTAGAAAACTCAACCTCCAAATCATTGAAGTTATGGCCAAAGTGATGGTTCTAACAACTCATAAACATCATATGGGATGTGTTTGAACCACTCACACACCCCAAATCACCCCAAAACTCAGATTCACTTTTCAACCTCCATATGAACATGAAATGAGCCTTATCATGCCAAAATCCACACAAGCTCATTTCTGTCCAAACTAATGCTTCAAACACATTCCATATATCATATATGAGCTATACCAATCATCATCCATGACCTGAAACACCTCCATCATCAGATTCGATCCTCACTCCAAGCAACTGCAGATCGGGTCCCATGACTATGCTCAGACGAATTCAACTCATTCTAAGCATCCAGACATGTTCCATAATCATCACTGAAGCTATCTAGATCATCACAAAGCATCTGTAACACCTCCAGGCACGATTTCAATTTCCAGTTTGGCCGTTTTTGAGGTAAGTGCTCATGAACTTCAAACTCTATGAATCATGCATCATAAATGAAATATTGATATACCATCTTGTTTCTGCACACATGGGGATCATTAACCCTCAATCAATTGCATCATAACTTGCACATACACGATTTCACGATCAAATTCAGTTTTAGGGTTCTTCATGTTCATGCGAAAATTGACCCCCTTAGAGTGAAAATAAATGAAATTAAAGGTCATCATCATGTTCCTCGTGAAAAACCGAGTGAGATAGACCCTTTGATTGATCAAAACAACACAGTTTTGAAGATTTTTGAAAATCAGTTGAAGGTGTGTTCTTGGCGCCAGTTTTGGTTTGGAAATTTCAAATGCTAAGTTTAAAATATAATTCAATAGAAGCGTGTATATTACAAGCTGCGCGCGCAGCTCAGTTGGCAAGTGTTTTGAGTTGTGAGAGAGAGGGCGTGGGTTCAAACCCTAGTGGAGACAAAACCAATTTTTTACCACTTGTTTTCTTTCATTTTTTAACAAACTTCATCAATTAATTTAACCAATCAAAATTCATTATTTTTTCTTCATTTTTTACACACTTCTTATTTAATATACCTATTTTGACAATATCAAAAAAAATCATCAAAAAATATTTATTTAATATGTTTTTATTTAGGTTTAAAATGACTTATTTTTAAGTATTTTTAATACTTTAAATATTGTTTTTTCATTTAATTTTTAACCTAATCACTTGTAAATATTTTTTGTGATCAAACCCTAATCATTTAGGTCTTAATTAAGCATTAAAACTTGTTTTAACTTAATTAAGTTGACTTTTGTCAAATTCAAATCGTTTTAAGACGAGCGATCGCGATTCTTTTTCAAAACGATAAACCACTTCTTTTTGATTAAATCTTTTTAATTGATCAATTGATTTTCAAAACGAAGTGGGGCCTCTCGAATATTAGAGAGTGTAAGTCCCATTTCTTTTCTTTTTGTACAGTTTTTTTTTTAAACAATAAAACTTCTTCAAAATAAAATCTTTTCAAACAATTTTCAAATCATTTTCAAAACAACAAAACTCCAAAGAAACAAAACTTTTCAAAAATATACCATGGGCCTCCATGTAGGTATAAGTCCCGAGCCCTTTTGTACATACCCATTCCAGTACATGAAATTAGGTATTTCATTGTACGCCTTTTGTACATATCTCAATCAATTTGTTTTTAACTTTGAATAACAAACCAAAAAATGAAGGTTTCTTTAAATCTTCCCAAAAAATATCATGGGCCTCCATGTAGGTATAAGTCCCAAGCCCCTTTGTAAATACCTGTTTACATAGCTTTGAATAAATTCAAGTGGACCTCTCCCCGAGTGTGAGTCCCGAGCCCTATGTATACAAATGGATCATGCTTACAGGTATATTTCCTTCATAAACTCCATTATATACACACACTTTGTCATATATATAATTGTTCATACCTGTTCATGTTTGTTCATACTTGTTCATGTTTGTTCATATGTGTGATATGTGTGCTTGTTCAACTTAGTACAACACTAGGTTCCCCATAGCCTCCTATTGGGCTTCGTGCAAAGAATCTCCACTAGTTTAGGTTAGGACATAGAGTATGGTTTCCCGGTGAAATCGCTCTAAGAGCTCAAACCAACTATACCATGCCTCCCCTTGGGCTTTGTACAAACGAGTGACCCTCCCATAGCCTCCTCTTGGGCTTACAATGCAAGGACCCTGGATTGTCCCTCCCATAGCCTCCTCTTGGGCTTACAATGCAAGGACCCTCGGATAGCCTCCTCTTGGGCTTCGTACAAGGACCCACGGGCTTCTTATAAGCATCCCCAATATCCAAAACAAATACCCTAGGAGATTAGACATTTTTCATCTCTATGCTAGGAGTATCTCTTCTATATCATCACAAATAATCAATCAATCAAACTTTTTTGCCACAAGGCTGGCTAATCAATCAAACTGTTTTACCACCGTACTGGATGATTAATCAAAGTTTTTGTCACAAGGCTGACTTCATTGAAACTTTTGCCACAAGGCTGGCTGATTAATCAAAACTTTTTGTCACAAGGCTGACTTCATTGAAAGTTTTTGCCACAAGGCTGGTTAAACAACAAAAACATCTTTATCATTCTAAGCACCCTAAGTGGCATGGCCCCGGGCTTATAATGAAAAGATTTTCAAACAAAAACAAACAGATGTATGTGATGATATAGATTAGATACATCTAGCATTTAGACGACATTTGTCTATTTTCCTTTGCTTCCACTAGCATAAGTGGGAACTACGATTGCTCTGACTTTCTCAACATCCCTTTGAGAATACGTAGGCACAAGGTCGATCCTTGGCGAGCAAAACAAAACAAAAAAAACCATTCAAACCTTAGCATCCGTAGACACCGAGCTACAGATGCTCTGATTCCCTCTAAGGGATATGTATGCAGAGGATCGCGATGATCTTTGCGAGCATAATCAAACAAACACCTTAGGTCCCACCTATTTCACAACAGAACCTCCACCGTAACATAGAATAAAAAACAATAAAGAACCCTGTAGAGTAATACAGATACGTTGGGTGCTAATACCTTCCCTTCGTATAACCAACCCTCTTACCCAAGATCTCTCCCCCCACTTTTAGGTTATTGCAGCTTTTTTCCTTTTCCTCCTTTGGAAATAATAAAAAGTTTGGTCGAAATAAAAGAAAAATCATTTTTTGAACACTCGAGCCCAAAGAAGGCATCAGGTGTCTCATCCCACAAAAAAGAGGAACAAAACGATTTTTCGCCCGCGACACAAGGGAAATGGGCCTGCTCGGCTGGTAACAAGTGTTGGGCCTGCTCGGCCCAGACCAGAACAGGAGCCCCCCAAGTCATTAGCCTTATAAGGGTGATGACTTCAACGGGGAGGTTTTAGCCGAGCATGGGCAACGATTCTAAGTCCTGGGTTCCTCGAGGGCTTTGGTTAGCCGTTGCCCTCGGTTTTTAATCCTTATTGGTCGTCACTCGTCAGGGTGATTGACAGGTGTCAGCTGTACAGGCTGTAATCATTACTGCGCCGTTTAGGGATGAGAGTAAACGGCGTCTTTTGGAGTTCTCAAGATCTTTGGGACGCGTGGCAGCTTTTCACGGAGGGAGCCGTCTTTGGGGTGTAGGCAATGATGGCGTCTCCTAGGCTGCCTAGGCCATCATGACACCCTTCGGCCTTCCTTCTCTATATAAGGAGTGAGGAGGTCACTCATTTGGTACTTAGCATTTTCCAAGCCTTCAAGAATCGCTCACTGCTCTTCTCCTCGTCCCGTTCATATCTTCTTCGCTTTCTTCAAGTAAGTTCCTCGTCTCCTCCATGTCTTTATTTAAGTTTTATGCATTAGTTTTGAGTAAGGCGAGCATGATTGATGAATGTGACGAGTAAGGTTTATTAATTAGCCGAGCAAACCTAGAAGATAATCGTTTCTCCCATGCGTTTGCCGAGTGAGATTTGAGTGAACGGAGCTAGAACGTTTGAGTGAGACGCCCAACTTTTAGGATCACTAAGGAGTAGTATGAAGGCCACGAGCAGTGGGGGTTGTATGTCTTGGTGAGGGCATGAGTTTGCCGACCTTCGCTGGGTGCGATGTCCATGATGAGGGTACTTTAGCTCGTCGGCTATTTGACGATTGGGGGAATTTACTTCGTCCTTTTTCCTCGCCCTTTCACTTGACTTGCGGTGGAAGGGTGGATTTGACCAGTCAAATTCACGGTTTCCTCTGCTTTTCAGGTAAATGGCCGACGAGAACAAGGATGATTTCGTCTTCGATATTTCAGATGGGGATGAGGCTGTTGGCTCGCAAGAGGATATTCCCGTCATCGAGAGTTCCCCTCGGGCGCTTGAAGAATGGGTGGCTGTTGCTCCGAGGCTGATCGCGTCGCGCTTCATGACGCATCCTAGGGAAGCTTTTAACGTGATCGAGGATCTTGAGCAGGACGAGGAGCCTTCTTGGGGCGCCTTTGTGCCTAAATCTCACCAGAGGATCTGCTCGAAATTCTCTGGTCCTCGTTTCCCAATGTACGAGTTTGTCTTTAAGGAGGCTGGTCTCCGTCTTCCCTTCACTCTTTTGCAACGGAGTGTCTTCAGTTGGCTGCGCTTGTGCCCGTCTCAGCTTCATCCCAACGCTTTAGCATTCTTAAGAGCCTTTGAAATCGTATGTGGGTACTTGGAGGTGGAACCGACCCTGCCTCTTTTCTTCAGAGTGTTTGACTTGCAGAGGTTGCGTGATCGGGACGGCAAGTGGAGTTGGGTGTCATTTAAGCAGCCGAAGAAGCTGTTCGCCATTTACCAGGACTCTATTAAGCATTTCAAGAGTCGATACTTTCTGGTTAAGCCGTTGACCCCCGATGCCGAGAACCATTTGTTCGAGGAGCGCGAGTATATCGAGGATGGGGTGAGGAAGGTGGGTCTGTCTGCCTGGTTCCCGTTGGAGTGGCAGCCTGACCACTTCGAGCGCGGGACCGATTATTTCATATTCCGTGACGAGGACCTCAATGAGCGTGATACTGGGGGGTATCAGCGGCTCGCTTCCTATGTGGACGGGTTTAGACCAGCGATGTGTACATATACCAACGGGGATCCCCTATTCGAGGAAGATGGAAGTCCTATGGTGGAGCCCCGACATATCAACACCAAAGCTGTCCTCGAGTGCGGCAGTCACGGGGACGCCATGATTTTGTTAGGTGAGCTAGCTATTATTTGTTTAAACTATACCTTTTTGGTTCTAACTCTTTATTTTGCAGGAAAAATGGCCGACTTGCATGACAAAGTCACGAAGATGCGGGCCAAGAACAATGGGGGCCATCAAAGTGTCCGTGAAACGATCGCGGGTTGAGGAGGTCAAGGCGGCTGCCGCGGGTGTGCCCGACAGTGGCTCTCCTTCGTCGGTTGGGACGACCTCGCGTGGTTCTCCAAATGGGAAAAAGCAGAAGAATGAAGGGACCACGGAGCTTCGTCCTCTTATCATTGACAACCCCTCCGAGGAAGACATAGTGCTGCGTTCTTGTACTCTGCATAGGGGAATCTTCTCAAAGAAGAACGTGCTCCTCGAGCGCGAGGAGGTGAGGCACATTGTCAGGCGGGACCGGGTGGCTCGAGACAAGGATTTGTCCGAGGATCTCGAAGGGATGATGAGGGTGGCCGCCTTGGCCTTGGCTCTCAATGCTCAAAATGTTTGTCCTCAGAAGGACTATGATGCTCTTCAGACCAAATACGATAAGCTTGAGCACGAGTTCGAGCAGTACAAGGATAAATGAGGTTCAGAGCGGCATAGTGGAGGACCTCGTCAAAGAGCAGAACAAGGTCGTGGAGCTGGAGACCGAGGGAAAAAGGCTCCGCGAGCGAATTGCTGAGTTGGAGAGGTCACATCTCCCTGCTGTCGAGGAGGATGAGGACGAGAAAGCCTTGGTGACGCGTTCTCAGCTTCTGGGCAAGGTTCGGGAGCTGGAGATCGATTGTGTCGCTATCCTGGGGGTCGGTTTTAAAGCTGCAGTGGATCAGCTGAAAGTTCTCAACCCGCGCCTGGTGACGAAGGGCATTGGTCCATATCACAAGGTCGTGGATGGGCGAATTGAATCAAACCCGCAGTTCGAGGATTGGGAAGATGAGCAGGAGGCCCCGGGCGAGGACAATGGTGCCGAGGACGAAGATGGCGATGTTTGACCGGTCTCCCTTTTATTATTGTGGCCTGCGTGCCGATGTTTTGTGGCCTGTGTGCCAATATTTTGTGGCCTGCGCGCCAAGGTAGCTAGTTGGGCGATGCCCGAATAATTTTTGTAATATTTGGATACCTCCGGCCAATCTGGTCGGTTTTTAATATTCCGTTTTATGCTTCAATATTTGTGCTTATCTGATTTTATCGTTAATATGTATGCTTTATGTTTATGCTCGAATTATGTTTGTGCTCGACCGAGGTTTATAGCCCGGGCGTGTGGGGAACGGTCCGGGTGCGCAGAGCAGGTATGCGCTATAAGCGAGCTCGAGGCCGCGGTCGGGGCCAGGGGCTCGCGGCGTGAACGATCCCATCGCGAGCTGGGGTTCTGCCGTGCAGGTACTTCTGCGGAGGGTCTGTGTGTAGGGCCCTCCGCGTAGTCGGCTTTGCCTCCTGGTAGGGTTATCCGACTGAAGCTGTCGTGGAGCATACGCGCTTGTACCATGGCGCGAGTCCTTGCCCAGCTTTCCTCGTGTTCGTTACGAGCGGCCGAGTAGCGTTAGGTTGTTCCTAACTGTAGTAGCGTCTGAGTTTTTCAGCGTTCCATGGTCGAGCAAGTTTTTCACCGAGTAAGTTTTCGAGGTAATATGCGCCGTTTTCGGTTTTGTCGTAAACTCGGTACGGGCCTTCCCAGTTCGGGGCTAGTTTGCCCTCGCGTGAATCTTTCATGTTCCTACGGAGCACTAAGTCTCCGACTTCGAAGAAGCGTTTGATAACTTTGGTGTCATGTCTTAACGCTATTTGTTGTTTCAATTTCGCTTCTCGCAGGGAGGATCCTATTTGGATCTCCTCGACCATGTCGAGCTCTTCTCTCATAGCTTCGTCGTTGAGTTCTTCCTCGAGAGGTGACTCAGTCCGACGAGACGGTTCTCGGATCTCCACGGGGATCACGGCTTCGGTACCATAGGTTAGCCTGAATGGTGTTTCGCCCGTGGTCGAGTGCAGGGTCGTCCTGTATGCCCAGAGGACGCTGTGTAGCTCTTCGACCCAAGCTTTTTTCGCTTCGCCCAGCCTTCTCTTCAACCCACGGAGAATGACTCGGTTGGCGGCTTCAGCCTGTCCGTTGGTTTGGGGGTGTTCGACAGAAGTGAAGTGTTGCTTTGTCCCGAGTTTGGCTACGAATTCCTGGAATTTTCTGTCCGTGAACTGGGTGCCGTTGTCGGTTATGATCGCCTGTGGCACCCCGAATCGAGCGAGTATGTTCCTCTTGTAAAATCGGAGTACGTTTTGGGATGTGATCTTAGCGAGCGCTTCAACTTCTATCCATTTTGTGAAGTAATCTACAGTGACCACCAGGTATTTGTTTTGGTAGGATCCGACCGGGAAAGGTCCGAGGAGGTCCATTCCCCACGTAGAGAAAGGCCAAGGTGAGGAGAGAGATTTGAGCTCGTTTGGTGGTGCCAGGTGCATGTCAGCGTGACGCTGGCATTTGTCGCATTTCTTGACGTACTCTTTGGCGTCCTGCTGCATGGTCGGCCAGTAATAGCCGGCCCTGAGGGCTTTCCTAGCTAGTGATCGCCCACCGAGGTGCTGGCCGTTGATTCCATCATGGAGCTCCTGGAGTACCTCTAGTGCTTGCGAGGCATCGATGCATTTAAGGAGAGGGATGGAGAAACCTCGTCGGTACAGCTTGTTTTCGAGAATAGTGTACGAGCACGCTCGCCTCTTGATTGTTGAGGCTTCTTTCGCGTCGGCGGGGAGCTCGTCTTTTGTGAGGAAGTTGTACACTGGGGTCATCCAGCATTGGTCGTCTCCGATGGCGAATATCTGTAGAGCTCGCGCGTTTTCGCCTACACTTGGCCTGGGCAGAATTTCCTGGATAACCGATTTGTTTCCCCCTTTCTTTCTCGTGCTCGCCAGTTTGGACAGTATGTCGGCGCGCGAATTGTGTTCTCGGGGGATATGCTCGACCTCTGCTTTGGGGAACTTTTTCATCCTGTCTCTGACGAGGGCGAGATATTCGGCGAGCACGTCGTTTTTGGCCTGGTATTCGCCGCTGATATGGGATGCGACGAGTTGGGAATCAGTGTAGATTTTGATCTCTCGTGCCCCTATGTCCTCGGCCAGTCTCAGTCCTGCGAGGAGGGCTTCATACTCGGCCTGGTTGTTCGACGTGTTGAAGGAGAGGACTAGAGATACTTCTATGATAAGACCTTCGTCGTTTTCCAAGATAATGCCTGCCCCGCTGCCCGAGCTGCTTGATGCGCCATCTACTTAGATGGTCCATTTGTCTTTAATCGTGTCGGGCGAGTCGGCGATAGAGGTCATCTCGGCTACAAAGTCCGCCAGCGCCTGAGCTTTTAATGCCTTCCTGCTTTCGTACTGAATGTCGAATTCAGAAAGCTCGAGGGACCATCTTAGCATTCTGCCGGCCATGTCTGGTCGGCTGAGGAGTTGTTTGATGGGTTGATCCGTCCGAACGAAGATTGTGTGGGCGAGGAAGTAGTGTCGTAGCCTCCTGGCCGCTATTACTAGGGCCATGGCGACTTTATCGATCTGCTGGTATCGTACCTCGGGTCCCTGTAGGGCTTTGCTTGTAAAATACACAGGTTTTTGCCCGTCTACGGTTTCTCGGATCAAGGCTGCGCTGACTGCTTCGTTTGAAACAGCGAGGTAAAGGTACAAGGGCTCGTTGTCGTCGGGTCGAGAAAGGACGGGCGGCGAGGAAAGTATTTTCTTGAGGTGCGTCGGTGCTTGCTCGCACTCCTCGGACCACCCAAAGGCTGCTTCTTTGTGTAGCAGTTTAAAGAAAGGGAGGGCGTGTTGGGCGGACTTCGCGACGAAACCTGACAGCGCAGTGAGCATCCCGTTTAATACTTGGATGGATTTTTTATTGTTAGGAGTGGGGAGTTCAGAGAATGCTCGGCATTTATCCGGGTTGGCTTCCATAAAAGATAATAATTTATAGCCGGCCGAGTTGTCGACCAGTCTATCAATGTTCGGTAAAGGATAGGCGTCTTTTGGACATGCCCGGTTAACATCAGTATAATCAACACACATTCTCCATTTTCCATTAGATTTCTTAACAAGTACAACGTTTGAGAGCCAAGTTGAATACTTGGCCTCGGAAATAAAATTTGCCTCTAGGAGGTCTTTTACAGCTTTCTCGGAAGCCTCCGCTTTCTCGGGAGACTGCCGACGCCTACGTTGAACTACGGCCTTTGCGGCTGGATTGATGGAGAGGTGGTGGCAGGCGACCTCAGGGTCGAGTCCGGGCATTTCTGCGGCGCTCCAGGCGAACAGATCAGCGTTGGCTCGAAGGCAGGCTATGAGCTGCTTCCTCGGAAGGTCTGGGATCCCCTTACCGATTTTCACTGCTTTGTCAGGGTTTTTGCCCAAGGGGACCAGCTCGAAATCTCCGTCTAGAACTGGTCGGAAGGGGTGAGGTGACTTCGGCTGCGTCTCTTCCCCAGTCTTTAGTTCTTCCTCTGCAAATCGGGCATCCAGGTCGACTGAACTGACGTTGGTTGTCTGATGCTGGTCTTCTCGAGGACGCTTGTCTTCGGCCCTTGGCTTTTTGTTGGAGCTGGTCGGTGGAGCGATCAGTTCTAATCCTTTGACGGAGGCGTCGAAAATTCTTCTGGCTGCTTCAATATCGGCGTTGATGGTGGCCACTCGTCCTGTTCTCGTGTAGAACTTCATCTTCAGGTGGACAGTGGATGGTACGGCGGTCAGCTCGGCCAGAGTGGGGCGTCCAATGATGCAGTTGTACAGGGTTTTGCAGTCGATCACCAAGAATCTGGTTTTGACTTGCCTAGAGGCCTCCCCTTCTCCGAAGGTGACAATAAGCTCGACGTAACCCCATGGTTTAGTGGTAGCTCCGTTGAATCCTTGAAGGTCTGAACCCGCGTAGGGAGTGAGGTGCGAGTCGTCCAGCTGGAGTGTCCGGAAAAAATGGGAGTACATGATGTCGACCGAGCTACCTTCATCGACTAGGACTCGTCGAACATCGAAGTTCGCCATTCTTGCTCGGACGAGCAGAGGAATTGTGGCGTTTGGAGCTCCGCCGGGTAGTTCTTCCAGGTAGAAGGTGATTGGTTCAGATTTCCCTCGGAACTTTCTCAGTGTAGGGCCGAGGTCTGCGTTGGCGCTGAGCAGCTCATCGAACTTTCTCTTCACTGAATTGATGGTTAGGGAGCCCGGATCTCCGCCGTTGGAGACGACCATGGCGAATGGGAATCCTTCCCATTTGCTGAGTGCGGCAGGTGCCCCGATCGATGGTATGAAATCTTCAGGTCGGGTTACTGACAGGGCTACTTGTAGGGGCCTGTTGTCCGGCAAATTCCCTTCTTCAGAGTTTATGTGGTCGTCCCTTCGGGAAGGTTCCCCTTTCTGTGTGTATTTTGAAAGGCGACCTTCCTTGATCAGTGTTTCAATAGCATCCTTGAGGTGGATGCATTCCTCGGTCAGGTGTCCATGGCTCCTGTGGTATTTGCATTACTTGGATTTATCGATTCCTGGCCTCGCGGGGTTTGACTTCGGTGGTCTGATGTTCGACTTTTTGAAGTTAGTGTTTTGGCATTCGGCTAGGATCCTTTCCCTTGAGGCGTTCAGCGGGGTATATTCGTTGAAACGACCAGAAGGTCCCCGGCGTTCTTTGATGTCGAGAGACCTGTCGTCTTTCCTTCTCTCGTGCCCGCGCCTCGAAGTTGAGGGCTCATAGTTTGAACTGCGAGCAGCGTCGCTGCCCCGCGAAGCTCTCATGGAAGCAGCCTCTGCTTCCTCATACGCGATGAAGGCTTGAGCCTTGCGAAGGAGGGCGTTCATGGAGTGGACTTCCTCAATCTTGATGGCCTTTTTGAAGTCTCTTCCGGGGAGGAGCCCTCGTTCGAGTAGGTACCTCTTCATGTAGTCCGCGGTCTGCACTTGGACAGCTTCTTTGTTGAACCTGTCGAGGTAGTCTCTCAAAGATTCGTTGGGACCTTGGATTACAGCCTCAAGGTTTGCTTCTGATTTCGGTTGCCGACGAGATGCGGTGAAGTGGCTTAGGAAAAGATCCTTCAGTTCAGTCCAGGAGTGGATGGAGTTAGGGGGCAGATTCCTGTACCAGTTCATCGCGCCTTTCCTTAGTGTGGTCGGGAAGATGCGGCATTTGATGGATCCTCGTACCACATGGTAGTCCATGACAGCTTCAATGCTCCTTATGTGGTCATCGGGATCGGTGGTCCCGTCATAGTGGTCCAAGGCTGGTGGTTTTTCCATTCCCCGGGGAAGACGAATACGCCGGATTTGCTCGGACAAGGAACTGCGGAAGTCTTCCTCGTCGCTAGGCTCGGGGGAGTTTGAATGTCTTCGCTTGGATTTAACGCGAGTTTTGCCCGAGATTTTGCGGTTGTCTTTTGGGGAGTGCTCGCAGACTTTCTGCGCGGCTTTGGCGGGGCCCCGGTTTTCCCGCTCGGGTGAGAGACTCTTGGCTTCAGTGGTTTCAGGCTTCTGATTCTTCTGAGTCTTCCGAGGTGTGGAGCGGGAATAAGACCGCTGGCGCCGGTTTCTCCTTGAGGGGGAGCGAGACCTGGATGGGCTGCGCTTACGATTTCTCCTCGGAGGAGACCGTGAAGAGGAGTAGGAGCGCGACCTATGGCGCCTCCGGTGAGGGGATCGATATCGTCGCCCCCTTTCCAGGTCGTGGATGCGGTCTCCCTGTTGGCAGATGAGACGGTTGGTCTTCTGCAGCTCCTTGAGTAGGAGGATGGCGGTCGGATCAGCACCCTCGGGGATATTGATCTGTTCCTCCTCGTCAAGGCTACGGCTTCTTCGCCTGTCAGAGGTGTGGGTGAACGAGGAAGCAGGTTGCCCGTCTCTGGTATCAGTTTCGTTCACAATTTGGAGCTGCTCTGGCTCAGTTCGGGGTTGGGTCTGCCCGTCTTCCCCGTTCTGGGCTTGTCCTTCAGGATGGGTCTGTTCGACATTCTGGACTTGTTGAAGAACATGCACCTGTTGAATGTCCTGGATCTGTTTCCTCTGGGGTTGCGAGGTCTCATGCCTCGGCCTTCTCTACCCGGCAAGGGCCCGTTCCTGCCGACGGCGATTCGTCACCTCGCGGCTGGAATCTTCAATCAGTTGTTCCAGGACGAAAGGATCAGAGCTAGGTATGTTGTTGGCCATGACGATGGTGAAAGGTTGTGCTTTTGATCTTTGTTAAAGAAGGGGGAGCAAGGTTCCCACAGACGGCGCCACTGATCGTACCTGATCAGGAGAATCGTCAAGGCGCAATATCTGGCTTGAAGAGCAAGATGGGGGGGGGTACTTGCAAGTTCCTCCGATGCTTAAGTCAGTAGCTATCAGAGAAAGAGGTTTAGAGTGAAGAATGGAATACCTGACCCTCTAGTTAAAGAGGGTATTTATAGCCCCCAGCGCTGGGCCAAGGTTCCCTAATTGGGCCAAATCCAACTGGAGGCCCACGTGCTAGGGAACTGCCAGAACGTCCCATGCTAGGGCTGAGTCAGCAGGAGACTCACGTTCCGGATGATCATAGCGTAGGGTTCGGAGGTGGTTGACCGGATCCCTCGCTGCGTGACGCGTGGTCTTCGTGCGTGGATAACTCCTTGACGGTTATCCAGCAAGTGGGCCCAAAGGTTTGGGCCTGCTCGGCCAGAGTCTTCGCGAAGGGCAGCCCCTATCTATTGTCCAGTAATTGGGCCCAAGGGAAATGGGCCTGCTCGGCTGGTAACAAGTGTTGGGCCTGCTCGGCCCAGACCAGAACAATATATATATATATATATATATATATATATATATATATATATATATAACAAAGGTTAAATAGGTCTACTTATATATGCATGTATAGGCCGACCTATAAGGCTTCTTAAGTAATATGGATAAATTAAAAACTTTAATGAAATAAAGGCTTTTTAAATAGGCTTTCAGGCCAGGTCAGACTTTTAAAAAGGCCAGGTCAGGCTTAAAAATTAAGCCTATGATAGGCCTTAGGCTAGGCTTAGGCCTTTTAAGTTTATCGTAGGCCAGACTCAGGCCTTCTAAAGCCTAACCTATTTCCATCCCTACTGATGACTTGGTTGTATCTCTCTTGTCACCACTTTCAGCCTTGGATTTACTAAACCGATTTGAAACTCCTATTACTGATTTGAAGCAAAAAGATGTCATCATTGGCCTCAAAGAGGTAAAGCCTTTAGCTATTTTTCTTCATAGTTTTATAACGTTTGGCAATTGTTCATATTACCTTAATTAATTTTTCAAAAAAAATCTTATTTGATTGCTGCAGTTGGTTAGTATTTTGATGGCTGCTTTGACTTCAACGTCAGCTCTGACGAATAGCCTGGCTCACTTGTTAACTGAAGTTTATGACCAAAAATAAAAAGAGTTCATATGTTGTAGTGTGTTGTAGTGTGCTTTAAGAATCTTAGAGGAAATTTGACTTTGGAGAAGTTTAGTACAGTTTTGTTTTACTATTTCTGTTATGTTGCTTTATTGTTTTAAGTTTTATCCGAATTTGAATTTTGAATGGCACTATCTTTTATTTTCGGCTTAACAGCATTTTTACCTCGGTGCCATATAGGGGACTTTTGATTTTTCCCCTTTTCCCATGTCCTCCTGGATGCACACTAGGAGCACTACCACTGGACTTGCTATATTATATTTTACATTTACAATATAATTTTTGTTTCCACTATTGTATATTTAATATTTTATTAATATTATATTATTATATAAATACTATTTAAGAATTTTTTTTTAAATGCATTTTTTATCTTATTAAAAATTAATTTTTGTTTTAATTTTTTGTTTCAAAAATATCTTGCTAATTAAAAAATATGTGTAATCTAAAATACAACTATATTTTGATGATTAAACTTTACTCATGATAAGAGTTTTAAAAGGATATTTTCATGTAATTTTTACTTTATTTTTTAGTTAAATTTTTATTCTTATAAAATAATTTATAAGAAAGAAAGTTAAAGATTTTACTCTATTTTTTATTAAATTAAAATTTTAAATGATAAAAAAAATAATTTATAAGAATGAAAGTTAAATATTTTGCTCTATTTTTATTAAATTATAATTCTTAAAGTATCATCCGCAAATTGAAGAATGTCCACCCAACAAGATTCCTAATTAGAAAATATTTGAAAATCCCTCACTTCAATAGATTGTCTTACAAGACCCGTAAGACCTTCCGCCACCAAAACATAAAGGAAAGTTGAAAGAGGATCACCTTGCCTTAATCCTCTAGAAACAACAAACTCCTAATTAGGTGGACTACCATTGACAAACACCGACATATTACCAGTGAACACCAAGAATTTCATCCACTTCATCTATTTTTCCCCAAAACTCATCCTTTTAAGCATATACCGTAAGAAACTCCAACTAACCTTATCATATGCCTTCTCAAAATCCACTTTAAAAAGAATATAATTTTTACCTTCTTTTCTAGCATAGTCCACCACTTCATTCGCCACAAGTACTCCATCCAACAATTGCCTACCGGAGACAAAAACACTTTAACATGGAGAAATGATAGAATTTAACACACCTTTTTATCTTCCCACCAAAAGCTTAGCCACCACTTTATACATACACCCCACCAAGCAAATAGGCCTATAATTATCCAAACTTACCGGATTATTAGACTTCGGAATTAAAGTAAAAAAAAAGTAGTAACCACCTTGAAAATAGATCTTCCATCAAAAAAATAGTTGAAGAAAAGAGTACCCGTCCGGCCCCAGACTTTTCACCCCACCATACTCCCAAACCGCTTCCTTAATTTCAAATTCAAGAAAAAGTTTCTCTAACACCAACGCCTCCTCCCTAGTAATAGATTTAAAAGGAATGCCATCCAACAACGGCCTAAGCTCATCCATTTCAATAAACTTCTTCCCAAAGTGGTTAAAAACCGCCTCTTTAACTTCCTCCACTGACTCCACCAAACCTCCTGAAGTAAGAATCAGCTTTATATGATTATGCCTTCTTTATTTCATTACCTTGTGTAAAAAACCATTATCCGAGTCTCCCTATTGAAGCCAAGTCTACCTAGATTTTTGTAAGAGCATATTTTCTTTAATCCTCAAATTCCTCCAAAATCTACAACAAGCTTCCTTCCTAAATTCAAGGTTATCTTTGAAAGAAGGATTAGAAATTGAATCCAACCTCTCATTAGCAATGTTAATGTCACAAACACCTCCCTCTATCTCCAACTCAATCTTCCCGAACACCTCCTTGTTCCACCTTTTAAGTTTATCTTTTAAAAGCCCAAGCTTTTCTTTTAAAACAAGATCTTCCCTTCTTTCCACTTTCAAACTTTTCCACTCTTTTTCGACAAAAGGAATGAAAGAATCGAAAGAAAACCATTCGTTGTTGAATCTAAACGGCTTAGGTCCCCAATTAAAATTTTCCTTCATTATCCAAATAGGACAATGGTCCGAAATATCCCTATCCCCAATCAATTGGCCAATAACATCCCAACTATTCACAACGTTGTTAGACAAAAGAAACTGATCAATTCTACTCATCGACTTAGCATCTCCACTATACTAACAAGTTTTTTTTCCTTTACATGGAATATCCTCCAAATAGCTTTTATTCATAAACTCCGCAAATAACTCCGCCTCTTTATGATTCACCCGAACCTCCCTCCCTTTCCTTTCTCTATCATTTTTAATTGCATTAAAGTCGCCACTCATTAACCATTCGCCATCTTTGAATGCCTCCTTCAAGGCTAACAAGTCATTCCACAAAGTTTTATTTTTACTCAACTCACAAGATGAATAATTGTTCATCATATAGTAAAGGTTGTTCTTCTAACACACTTTAATCCCCAAATACCCATCCCCTTTAAAGTTATTCAAAACCTCCATATTATCGGTATTCCACAAAGTAAGTAAATCCCCCGATCTTCCCAAAGAATTAGAAAAAGAAAATCCAACCTCCGAAGAACTCCAAAAACTCTTAGCAATAACATCATTCATACTAGTAACCTTAGTCTCTTGTAACAAGAAAATTTCCGATTTGCCCTTTTTGATCAACGAACATATTCTCCTTCTTTTGAGTGTATTCGCTCCCCCTCTTTTATTCGAGGTTCCTATAATCATTGAGTCACAATTTTAATCTCCTTCCTAACTTCCCCTCATATATCTCCCCCTTTTTCTAAATTCTCGATCCTACTCACAAGCTTACCTCGACCCTTCGCATCAACCACTCCCAAAGCTAGAATAGCCGACCTTAATTTACCTCCTAAATTATTCTTCAAAAATTCCCATTGTCTCGCATTATTTCTACATATATCGAACTCCTCCTTTTGTTCACAAAACCCACCAAAAATTTCCCACTATATTGACATCTTAACTCCTTAGAATTATTCTTCATTAATTTTCCTTTTTTGTTTACATTCATATCCTTACTAGCACTTTTAGACTTCCTGATGAACATTGTTTTCATAAGTTTTCTTAAACAAATAGTCTCACAGAGCTTATGCTAATAGGTAAGTTAAAATAAGCAATACAAAAAAATTAGAGTCTCTTGGTCTTTTAGTTAGTTAGTCTATTTAAACATTATTTTAATTGCTTTTTTTACACATGTCTAAAACAAATAGACTTCAATGTAGGCTAACATGCTAATCAGACATTCGAAAAGGTCAGAATTAGACCTTTGAAAAGGTCAGACTCAGACCTAAAAATAAGCTAAAGCCGGACTTAGACTTCTATTTTTTTGACAGGTCAGACTTAGGCTTGGTAAAGTCTAACTCGACCCAACCTATTTCCACCCCTAACCAAGAAGAAGATTAACCTGCTTGAAAAATTATAAATTTGAATATTTTTTATATAATTGTATATATTTATATAATTATTTACTTAAAAATCATAGTAATGAACAAAGAGAGTAAGAAATAAAGGGGATGATTAAACTCGCCTAGCAACTAATGAACAAAGAGAGTAAAAAATAAAGGGAATGATTAAAGTCGTCTAGCACTTAATTTCAAAAGAAATAAAATGTTACTTTTATCAAAATATTTAGTATACTACTAAAAAAAAAATTAGTATACTAATGCACACTATTCTTAAAAAGTGGTTAAATAATTTAACTTTGTTATCTAAAACGTTAGGAATTCAACACTCAATTAAAAAAAATAAATAAATAGACGATGCTTTCTCCCACTTAATCATAGTTCCCAAAACCATAACAAGCATAGTCTTCTGAGGTTGTGATTATTGAGCGATCCCTTTCCAAGGAATGTTATCCTAATGAAACTCTTATCTTGATGTTGTAAATGCAAAGGTTGGTTAACATAACCTTTTTATGCATTCAATAGCTCCACCATCTCTTCCAAGACTAACTAATTTCAAGAATTACAATTAAGTGCGGACAGTCACTTAATTCTTGATGACGGTTGTTTAAGTGCGGACAGAATCAAACAAGTTCTTCTGGAACCAATTAACATTTCCGAAGATTATTGCAACACCCTCAAACTCAACATTGACGACACTCCACCCACCAAATACTTGGCATGTAACAATTTTAATTGCAGCTACAACGATTTGACAATATCACCATTTAAAGATAAACATAAATGTCGCTGTGGCTATTCTTGTACCTCTCCAGTTTTTCTGAACAGTTCCTGCCAAGGATTTGTTAATGGTGCTGTTACTTTTGTCATAACAGACAATCTCACTGTAATTCCAAAAGAATTTGACTATACAAGCCTTCGTCTGCTGCAGGAACATGGCATAGTATATCATAGTTTGGTAAAAGAAATAGTTCTCAAAGTCACTAAGAAAAAGGTATTTATTTTATCTGAGTATTACTATTATTGATGGTATTAACACATCTCAGTTTTTTTCTAACCAAAATTATTATTTTACATAGGTACTTGATCTGTTGAAGCATTCTTTGTTTTCCACCTCAACTTTGACAGATTTGTTTTTAGGAAAGAAACCATCTATACAGAGTTCAAGGTTTTTCTTGCCTGATGGTGAATTTACTCCAGATACCGAAATCACTGTGAAACTAGTTATAAGAAAATCGGATCGAAAGATATTGTGTGCTCATGGGGAACAAAAATTTGCAAACATAATTTTGGGCTTTCTTACTTTTCCTTTGGGAATTGTGGCACCACTCTTTGGAACGAATTGTTCCTTAGGCAGCATCAACAGTTTGTACAAAAGTATATTTGATTTGAATGAAAACAAATATTTTATGTCAATAGAAGCTAAGAACCGGCTTCTTGACACTGATGTTGATCAAAGTTTTCGCACCCAATTTTTCAAACGTCATGGTGACCATAATATCTATACTGGAAATATTAGATTATGTAAAGGGTCCATCTATGTGTGTTGTTAGTGATGATTTGGTTGTTGCTCCCTTGTCACCAATTTCAGCCGTTGATTTACTAAACCGATTTGAAACTCCTACTACTGATTTGAAGGAAAAAGATGTCATCATCGGAATCAAAGAGGTAAAGCCTTTAGCTATTTTTCTTCACAATTTTTAACGTTTGGCAGTTCTTGATATTACCTTAATTAATTGTTCAAATAAAATCATATTTGATTGCTGCAGTTGGTTAGTATTTGGATGGCTACTTTAACTTCAACGTCTGCGCTGACAAATGGCTTGGCTCACTTGTTAACTGAAGTTTAGGACCAGAAATGACAAGAGTTTATATATTGTGGTGTGCCTTAAGAATCTTGAGGAAGTTTGACTTTGGACAAGTTTAGTACTGTTTTGTTTTGCTATTTCTGTTCTGTTGCATAACTGTTTTAAGTTTTATCCGACTTTGAATTTTGAATGGCACTGTGTTTTATTTTCTTGACATTAATTTTCAAATAGTTTTGTTTTTTTTATTAGTGGTTGTTGCTTGGTTTACCCTGATTTTCAATTCATTAATATATACTGAAATGCTTTAATCTGTTAGTTTTTTTTTTTTAGTAGAAGCAAAACAAACACAGTTTATGATTATTCTCAGACATAAGTTGTCAAAGTAACAAAGTTTTACAATAAAGCAACAAAAAATAGTTAAATATTTTGTTAACTTTTGCTTGGCATCTCTATTAACATAGATCCATGGACCTATGATTCCTAAGCATGATTTTGTGTTCTGTATCAACTTAACTTATATTCATGGAGTTATGATTCCTAAGTAAGATTTTGGGTTCAAGATCAACTTCGAAATATAGGAGAAAAAGAAGTTTTTTTCCCCAAGTTATATAATGGATACAAATCTTTTTTTAAGGTTTTAAATGCAAATTGTAGTTTGTTTCCCGCCTCACATAATTTCTATGGCCATCGACTAGTTATATTTCCTAAATGAAGTTTATTTAAAGAAAATCACATGTAAAATAATTATTTTTGGCTTTTCACACGTACTCCTTAGATAAGCAAATCAAATTACCTATATTAAATAAATATTACTTATTATGACAATACTTTCACCTAACTAAAAAATAAGGTATTATATGAATATAATTATTATAAATGAGAGAGAAAGTTAGATAGAGAAAGAGCGCTAGGGTTTGAGTGCTACGGCTTGCATCTAATAGTTCGTCACCATGAATATCCATGGAGCAGGAGTCTGGCAAGAGGTTGAAAGGAAGAAAGGGAAGAAATACGTTTCTACTCATCCTATTAGATGGGATATTTGGAAGAATGGTGGAGGAGTTGAATATGGCGTAAAGTCTACCTTATTTTTCAATGATTTTGGTGATGGGTGGAGAGCTAAGGACCTGTTCTTTGAGTACAAAGAGTTAGGTCTGATTGAAGAGATAGTCATACCACCGAAGAAAGACTGGAGAGGTCAGAAATATGGCTTTGTGAGGTATGTAAATGTAGCAGATGAAAGGGTGCTGGAGGTTAAGCTCGACAACACTTGGCTTGATGGAAGGAAGACTAGTGCCAATATCTCTAAGTTCAAGCGGAAGTATGCAGTTTTAAACGTCAAGTCGGATTTAGGTAAGAAGTCCTTTGGGGATTTTGAGGGAAAACACAAGGAAGAAATATTGAAGGTCGTGGCGGATGGCCCTTCACGTGCAGATATAGCTCCCTCAAAGAGTTTTGTGGAAGCAGTTAGAGGTAAACAGATTAGAGGACAAGATGATGGGAAGGAGGCTTGCAAAGCCTTTTTCTTTAAATCGCTGGCTGATGATTTGAAGAAGTTTAAGAAGGCTTTGGTTGGTATCACGTCGTCTCTGTGACTTGCTTATGGGGTTAGTCAAAGTTTTTTGGAAGGGGGTATTTTCTCTAGTCGAGCAACACCCTTAGGGCCAAATATATGCTTGCTTGAGGAGACAGTTGATGGAGTCTTAAAGGTGCTGCTTCAGGACGTTGGAGACTGGAAAAGAAGGTGGTTTAAGGAAGTGAGCAAGTGGAGGCCAACAGATGTCGAATGTTTCAGACTATGAAGCACACACTCTGACACGGACACCGGGACACGACACGACACGGACACTCCGACACCGATAATGTTGAAAACATAGGACACCGACACCGCTACATATAAGCTAATATTTGAGTTTCATTTATCCATATATTGATCAAAATTATGTCTTTAATTCTTTATTGATAACATTGTTCAAATACATGTTTAACCCTTTAAGATGTGTGTGAGATTTGTCCAAAAAATATATAAATGTGTGTTGAAGCAAAGAAAAAAAACAAATTTTTGTTTGAAACATTTGTCTGAGTTGTCCGACATATGTGGTATGAGTGTCATACGAGTGTCGGACACTGATTAAAAGAGTGTCGAAGCAAAGAAAAAAACCAATTTTTAGGGGACACTTGTCTGACTTTTCCGACACTTATTTGACTTTTCCGACACGTGTCGTACGGGTGTCATACAAGTGTCCGACACCGACACGTGTCGGACACTGCGACACGCCTACTCCTAAAGGTGTCCGTGCTTCATAGGTTTCAGAGCAACTTGGATTTCCGTCTATGGGATTCCTTGTCAAGCCAGAAATGCTAGATTTCTTGAAACTCTTTTATCCGATATAGGGTCAGTCGCTAATTGGATTTCCTCGAAGATAAATCAGTTAGATTGGATGTGCTTTCATTCATGATATACACTAAATCGTTGGAGCTCATAAGAAGCAAGGTAGATGTGTGCCTGGATGGAGTTTAGATTAGCTTGATGATCATAGAGGAGCCCATGATGAAGCTAGATAACGAGGCACATTCTCTTGGAGAAGTTAGCTCCAACAGTGACTTTGAAACGTGCTCATTTTCATCAGAGAGCAGTAAAAGGGCAAAGGAGATTGAGAAGATGAGAGGGTCCTTTAGTGGCACAATACCCCAAGAGACGGTCGTGGGTGATGGAGACTTGTCCAAGAATCATGCAGAAGTTTTTGAAAAGGTTGGGGAAAGTAGGGACGACACAGAAGTCATTCAATGCAATTGCATGTTTTCGGATAAATCTGTATTGAAAAATACACCTTTCAGTTGCTCAGACAACATATCGCATTATTCTTCTAAAAAGGTTGCATGTACTCTAGAGCCTATTAAAAGTCTAAGCTTGGAAGGTGAGGTGGCACAGATGGTGGGCCCAGGAGGTATTTTCATTAAATCTAATAGAAACAAGGCCAAAGTCAATATGGAGGACTTTAAAGGGCTTCGGCCATGTGTTAAGTTTGGGCCTTTTGAAGTTAGTGATCCAATCAATTTATCTGAAAAGGCCAAAACGGTGATCTTTGCAAGTGAAATCTGTAACACCCCGATTCTAGCCAAGTATTTAGGTACAAATATCAGAGTATAAAAATTAAACTTATATAAACAATTAGAGTATTACACTTAAGTAACCACATCACAAAAATATAACATACTCGCAAAAGATGCGTAACACAAATAATCAAAGAGGAAAGATTCTCATAAACACTTGATAGTATTCATACTTATATATATGCATCGGTAAGGAGAATATCCACAACATTCCTCCAAAATACAACGTATGATAAGGTATCCAAAATATATAATATGAATACGTCCAAAGGATCAAATATACATCAAAAGGATCCTATAAGCATCATCTATAAAATAAGTGTTCGATCCCCCCTAGGTGTTATGTATCACGAGCGGACGACACCAAAACGGACGACTACTAAAAGAGCACCTACACTTGCGGATCACCTGCATATTACCCACGCGTAGGTAACATTAAAGCAGAAGGGTGAGAATATAATTTATAATGAAGAAGCATGATAAATATAGTAATGCCAACAAGTATCGTCAAGAATCATACAACAAAGTAATCCACTAAGTCAACCACAATCAATATATAAGTAATGCGACACATGAATGATAACATAAATTATAAAGACAGACGATGATGAATGAGACTCGACTATGCATATGCATGTGGTACCAAATCCGGAGTAAACTCCTCCTTGTCATTATGACAAATACACCTTGCCGAGCATTATGCTGGGACTTTATTCCACTCAGGAAGCCCGCAGGCTATTATCATCGAGCATGTAGCTCCTACTGATGACCTCTTGCCACTCAGGCTAATATACCGTTACCGAGCATTAAGCTCCTACTGGTAACCAATGCCCGCAGGCCATCTGTTAACAGCATTCCGCCATTAACGTATTGAAATGTTATGATGTGCATACAAACGACTCGATTACATAACAACAACAACAATAATATAACTCGGTCACATATCCACATCACACCGGTTATATTAATCCACACGGATACATCACAAAATTGCCACTCAGGCGTTCATATTCACACATCACACATATACCGTCAAAACATACTTGATTAGCAAATATCATTTCACAAAAATACATTTATGAAAAATCATTCAACCACCAACACACTCCTCTTTATCATAAAGCATACTCAATAAGCTTCATAACGCTTCAAACGGCGTCAAAAACGGAGTTACGGGTCAAAAGTTATGACCGTTACAAAATCTGTCAAAAATTGGAAAAGCAGTAGGTCGACGCATGGAAATCATAGGTCGACGCATTGAACTCCTGCCACCCTCGGGTATGTGCACGCTGACCCAATAGGTCGACGCATTCATCAGAAAACCCAGATTTTTGCCTTTTACGCTGCACAGGTCGACACAAACCTCTATGTAGGTCGACCTAAGCTTCGTAGAAACCTAAAAATCACCATTTCTAACACCCAGACCCTTATAAACCTTATTCTAACACATATACATCATTCTAAACATCCACAAATCACAAACACAACATAAAAGTGTGATCATGCAACATAAACAACCAACTTTGCATGGTTGACATCATTAAACTTCTCATAACCTAGTTTTTCCTTCTAATGCAAGAAAACATGGAGAAATGGAAAAACAAACATGATCAATAAAGATATCTATCATCATACTACACATTCACACCACAAAATCATGTTCATAACTTCAAAGCTCACAAAACTCATAATCTACCATTGTTGGTCAAGCATAGGATGAACAAGAACAAGAACAAAAACAAAACAAAACTATAGGAACCATACATTCAAGATAAATTAGATTCACCCCCTTACCTTAGTTAATCTTGATTCTAGCTTGGTTTGGATTTCTACAATTCTCTTCTTCTCTTTGTTTTTCTCTTCTTTCTCTTCTCTTCATAAGTTTTCTCTCTTTTCTCTCTAAAATATCTCTTTTTCTCTTCTATTCTAAGACATCATATATTTTACCTCTCTATAACTCTTTCTATTTCTCTACTTCTCATTTTCACCCACTCAACTCTCATAATTTCCAATTTTGGCCCAAATGTTACTAAACATTAATTCTAACCAATTAACACCAAAACATAATAATTACACACATGGAAAGTAATAAGTAAAATATTAACATAATTAATATTTACCGACTGACACAACTCAAAAACGTTAAAATTTAGAAAAATACAACAAACATCACAACTAAACAGAAAAACACATTTACGGGCGTTACAAAATCCAGGAGCAAAGCGGAACAGAAAGAAAAGAACGCAACACATAAGTGTCCTTCGATGAACAGTGCCACAGACTGAAGAATTCTAAATTGGTGAGGAGGAAGATGAGGGACGTTCTTCAGCTAGGAGAGAAGGTGGAGGACTTCGTGCTTCCAGTGGGTAATCGATCTCGCCTCTATCATGAACTGCCACTTTTTTTACCAGGTTCGAACCTTTATTTCTCAAAAGCACTTATTTATCTGGTGGAGTACCACTTTCGTGTGATTCTTTAACTCACTCGGATATCAAAAATTGTAATGCTAGAATAGCGAATGGTGAGATGGGCAATATTTCTGAGGGTTTATGGAGATCCATGATTAATTTGGGTATTACAATTGTTGCGAAGGATTTTGATCCTGTGGCTAGAATGGATGATCTGGAAAGAAAGAATTCCAAAGGTAAAATTGATCTTAAGGGGGCAGAAATAAGGTTCTCATGATTTTAGTTTCCTACAATATAATAGAGGAGGAAGTAGGATTAAGAGAAAGAGAGTAGGGTATCTAATTTAGAAAGAAGGAGCTGATGTGTGTTTCATTCAGGAAACCAAGCTTAGGGAGATGGAGTTGGGAGCTGTTAAGGAGTTGTAGGGAGACGACAAGGTGGAGTGGTCTTCGTTGGATGCCATTGGAGCATCAGGTGGCATTTTAATTATGTGGAGAAAAGACTTTTTTACCATGTTGTTCAGTTTCAGGGGTGAAGGGTTTATAGGAATGTGTGTGTCCTTGAATGGAAAGAAGATTTATTTGGTTAATGTCTACGCTTCGTGTGATAATTCGGTGAAAAGAAGGACATGGAGGAAAATCATTGAATTCAAAAATAACAATCTCCCAGGCTCATGGTGTGTGTGTGTGGGGGGGGGATTTTAATTATATTGCTCATATTGAGGAGATGATAGGCTTTTCAATAGAAGTTGTAGAAACGAGATTAGCATTTTCAAGGGCTTTATAGAGGAGATGGAATTGGTGGATCCTCCCACAATAGGGGGCAAGTTTACTTGGTATAATAGCAATGGAAAAGCTATGAGCAAAATAGATAGATTCTTGCTTTCGGATAGTCTCATCGTGGATTGGAAAGTGGGTGTTCAATCTATAGGTGGTAGAGATATATCCGACCACGCCCCAATTTGGATCAAAGACAATAGGGAGGATTGGGGCCCCAAACCGTTCAAGTTTAACAATAATTGGTTGAAACATGAATATTTTTATAAATTCGTGGAGAATGAATGGGGAAAGATTAATGTGAAAGGGAAAGGTGACTTTTGTTTGGTGGAGAAGTTAAAAGCGCTCAAAGGAAGGCTATCTTGGTGGAACAAAGTAGTGTACGGATGGATAGACCTAACAATAAACAATGCTAGCAAGGAGATCCATTCTTTAGATAACAAGTTTGTTCATTTTGCAGGTAATGCTCCGGATGAGGTAGTTAGAAAAAGGGCCAAGGAGGTGGAAGTATTTTGGGAAAGCCTTAATAAAAAAAGAAGGATTACTTCGTCTAAATTCTAGACAAACTGGGCTAACCGAAGGTGATAGTAATTCTTGTTTCTTTCATAATTCCTTTCGAAGTAGGAAGGGGAGAAGTTCTTTGTGCTCTCTTGTGTCTGATAGGGGTAGTTTGGAGGAGGTGGACGAAGTCAAAAATTATATTTTTGATTACTTTAGAGAATTCTTTCAAGAAGCAGAGATGTAGACCGGAACCTAAAGAGTTAGGTTTAGCCAAGTTGTCTACAATGGATAGGGAGGAGTTAGATGGTCTGTTTCTTGAGGCGGAAGTGAAGAAGGCTAATTGCTCTTGTGACGGTAACAAAAGCCCGGGGCCGGACGGCTACACGCTAGAGTTTTTCAAGTCTTTTTGGAGCTTTCTTAAGGATGACACTATGAGGTTATTTTCGGATTTTCACTCCAAAAGAAAGCTTGTGAAGTCCATTAAGTCCTCTTTTATAGCCCTTATTCCGAAATCAAATAATCCTTAAGATTTGAATGAGTACCGCCATATTTGCTTGGTAGGGAGTCTTTATAAAATCATAGCAAAAGTGTTGGCCGCTAGAATCAAGAAGGTGATTGGCAATTTGGTGTCCCCCAATCAAACCGCCTTTGTACTGAGTAGGAATATGATGGACGGGGTTGTGTTGGTCAATTAAATTCTCGATTGGTCCAAAAGATTCAAGAAGAGGTGTTTTTTTTCTTAAGGTAGATTTTGAAAAGGCATACGACTCCGTTTCTTGGGAATACCTTAGATTTGTCTTGAAGAATATGGGGTTTGGGGAAAAATGGCACATGTGGTTGGAAGATTGTGTTTTCTAGAGTCATATGTCCATCTTAGTGAATGGTAGCCCAACAAAATATTTTATGGTTCACAATGGGTTGAGGCAAGGGGACCCCTTATCCCCGTTCCTCTTTGTTTTAGCTATGGAAGGTCTAACCGCTTTAGTGAGAAAATTGGTGGATTTGGGTGATTTTAAACCTTTCAAGTATGGTGAAGAGGAGGTAGTGGATATTTTACAATTCGTGGATGACACCATCATTCTTGGAGAACCGTCAAGCGACAATCTATGGAGTTTGAACGTGTTGTTACGAGGGTTCGAGTTTGTTTCGGGATTGAGAATCAATTTTACAAAAAGCAATGTCTTCGGTGTAAACGTCGGGGAGTGGTTCTTGAATTCGGCCACTTATTTTCTTGGGTGTCAAAGAGGCTTAGTCCCGTTCTCTTTTTTAGGTATCGTTGTGGGTGCAAATCCTAGAAGGAGGAAATTTTGGTTGAAAGTCATTAACAATATCAAGAGTAGAATTTCTTCGTGGAAGGGGAGAATCATTTACATAGGTGGTAGAGTGACGCTCATCAACGCGGTTCTTAATGCAATTCCTTTGCTTTTGCTCTCTTTCTTTAAAGCGTAGGGTTTGGTCATTAAGGAAATAAGAAGCATTGTTAGTAACTTCTTATGGGGCGGTAACACGAATAGGCGTTGTATCCATTGGGTTGATTGGGTCACGGTTTGCAAACCAAAAGAGAAGGGTGGTTTGGGAATTAGAGATGTCGGTGAAATTAACAAGGCGCTTCTTCTCAAGTGGAAATGTAGAATTCTAACGGAAGAAAATGCTATTTGGAGTAGATTCTTGGAGGTGAGATACTTAGAGCCGAAACTCAAGGTGCAAGGTCTTATCGAGGAAAGGCTCAAATCGAAAGATTCCATGTGGTGGAGGGATGTTATAGCTAACAATGTCAAGACGGAATTTTGTGAAGAAGGGTTCATGAGTAATGTTCGATGTAAATTTATTAAAGGAAACCATATTTTATTTTGGTCGAGTTTGTGGTAGAGGGTAGGGGTGTTCATGGTTCATGAACTGCATTGAACTGAACCACATTAATGGTTCAGTTCGGTTTTTAAAAACCACTTTAATAAAAAACCAATTAATTGTTAAAACAGTTTTAGTTCAGTTTTAAACCAATTTAAAATCAATTTGTATTTATAAACTGGTTTAAAATCAATTTCTATTTTTAAACTGGTTTAAAATCAGTTTATAGTTATAAATCAATTTCTAATTATAAATCAGGTTTATATTATAAACTTTATTTTTAATCTCTCTCACAAAAAGCTTATTAGTTACACTTTTTATTCCTGAGCACATTCATTCTATCAATCTATTTAGGTTTTAAAAGTATTCCATTTTCATTAGAGTTAAAAGGTATTGCATTGACAGTGTAAAACTATTTTACACTGTCATCCAATAGGGAGTCATGAATGTGCCATGTTATTAAAGTTTTTTTTAAATAAAATAATGTTTTAATTGGATGCATGGTGGTGATTGGTTGACAGTGTAAAAATATTTTACACTGTCGGTGCATAACCCCTTTTCTCTTTTCATTAGAGTTAAAAGGTAGTGTACTGACAGTGTAAAACTATTTTACACTGTCATCCAATAGGGAGTCATGAATGTGCCATGTCATTAAAGTTTTTTTAAATAAAATAATGTTTTAATTGGATGCATGGTGGTATACATAATTTAAAAATTAGTGCAAACACAAAACTTAAATAACAGTTTTATATTAAAAATTCATAATTGTTTATTTTAAAACTGTATTTTTAATCTCTCACACACAATTTTAATCAATCCAATCAGGTTTATTAGTTATATTTTTTATTCTTCAATACATTCATTTTATCAAATCTATTTTGGTTTAAAAAATATATTCCATTTTCATTTACTTAATATAAATGTAAGGTTGTCATGATGACAACCCTTGACAAAAACCCTAACTTTTGCTTATGTGTCATTCTCATATAGCCTCATGCTTAGGTGTCATCATCATATAGCCCCATGTTTATATGTCATCCTCACAAAATTCTATCAATTAATAAAACTTCATTTAACAAAATAATAATAATTAAAAAGTAATAATTATAATAATAATAAATATAATAATTATAATTATAAATATAATTAAAATAATTAATCCTAATATTTTAAATACTTATTTTGAAAATTTGTTAATTGTAATATATATAACTCCTATTATCATTGATATTATTAACTTCTAAACTATTTTTTATTTATTTTATAAATTAGTAATAATAGAAATAATATAATATTCATGTATCAATATTAAAAATAATTATAATAATAATAAATATTTTATATAATTCTATATTCAGTCTCTAATTATTTTTAATATTCTACACAACTCAATATTTTATATTTTTCTAAAATGTAGCTAAAATTTTATAACTTATATTATCATTAAATATTATAAAATTTTAAATAATTTTTATATTTTATAAATTAATAAGAATAATAATAATAATATTCAACTACCATTATTCATCTATCACTAAAAAATAATAGTATTAATTATTAAAAATTTATATAGATAAAAATTTATATAAATAAAAAAAATAATAATTTAAATAATATTACTGATAATAATAATAATAATAATAAACAGAATAATTTTTAAAAAATTCATACATTGTATATAGATCAATAATTCAAATGAAATTTTATTTAAATAATTATAACTAATTAATTTATGTGTAACGTTGTAAAATTTTTAAAAATGATTAATAAAATTTACTATTATATTTATAACAGACCAATAAATTACAACAATAATAATATGAATAATAAATTATAATATTCATCTTATAATAAAAAATAAAATTATAAAATTAATAGTAATAATATAGTATAATATTCAGCTACTACGACTAAAACAATATTAATAATAATAATAATAATATAATATCCAATCATCACTATTAACAATAAAAATATAATTAATACATTATAATATAATATTCATCTAATAACAAAATAATAATAATAATTATTATTATTTTTATTGTCAATGATTATAATAATTATTATATAAATTATTCAAATACTACGACTAAAAGTAATATGATTTACAAAAATTATAAGTATTTATCTATTTTGCAATAATAGTATATAAAAAAAATATGAATACAATTTTAATATATATTAATTTTTAATAAAGTATATAAATAAATATTTTATATGAATAAAATAATAATAATTAAAATAACAACAATAATAATAAACATAATAATTTTAAAAAATGTCATACAATTTATGTAAATCAATAATTCAAATATATTTTATTTAAAGCATTATAACTAATTATTTTAATGCGTAATATTTTATATTATTAGAGCTAATTAAAACTAATTCATTTTATATTATTATAACTAATTCATTTTAATTCATTATAACTAATAAATTTATGTGTAACGTTTTAACAAATTTAAATATAATCAATATAATTTACTATTAGATTTATAACATACTGATAATTTACTATTATTAAGTATAACTTCTATAGAAAACATTATTGAAAATAAACGGTACCCCATTAAATATTTTTATGGTGGTGTTTTTTTATCTTTTCAATTTCTTCAATAAGAAATTTTTTATTCAATATAAATAGGTTACATCTACCACCTAACCTACCACTTTTCTTCTTTTTTTTTTTGTTACAAGATCTATTTTTCATTTTATATTGATATTTTGATTACTTTTTCTTAGAGCTCTCTTATATTTTAATTATTTTTTAATTTACGTTGCAGACTAGCTAATGAATTTGATTTATGTTCCAGGTTAAAGACTCAACTTTATTTATCCTATAGATTATTTAAATATTTTATCTATGATGTTTTGTAATAATTTGTTTTGAGCATCAATATGTTATTTCTCTATCTAATTTTATGATTTTCTCTTCTTTTTATTGTTTTTTTGAATATAACTATTTTTGTCATGTGAGCGAAAAGAAGAGGATAAAGAAAACTCATATTAGTTTTGCATCCTTATTACTTGAAGATCATGAGAAAAATTGCAGCTTATGTAAGTATATTTTTAATAGTAATCTTTGAGAAAAATGTGTATTTGATTTAAATTTATTGGTGATCTTCAATAAACAAAAATGAAGAATCTAATAATACAAAAAATGTATCATTTGTCAATAAAAAATGTATTTGTGATTCACTTGATATAATGAGAATGATAAAAATGAATTTTATTTTTATTAAAATATGTATCTTATTGATTTTAAAATGTTTATAAATTATTTTATAAAATAAAATAAATATGTTAATAAAAAATTTATCTTATGATTTTGTATGATCTTACTCATGTCATCTTTGAAATTTATCTACACCTCTCTATTAAAATATCTAAGCTTGAGTTTTTTTAAAAAAATAATTTTTATTATTTTATTGCAATTTTAATTGAGATTATATTTTTCTATTTCCCACATTTCTATATAGAAGCATTTGATCAAATTGATAGTATGATCGTATATTACATGTTATAAAAACAACTAAAATAATTTGTAATGAATTTAATTAAACCATGTAAATTATCTCTTAATTTATATTATTTTGTCTTCCTATGATATATAATTATTATTTCCTTTGAAATATAGTTAAAGTAATAATGAGAATACAATATTTGAAAAAAGTAACATAAGAGTAATAAAAAAGATAAAAAGAAATCAAATAAATGAGAAAAAAACATTTATATACAATCATATATTAATGTCATCGATTTTTATTTATATTTTTTCATTGAAGGAAAAAGTTCATATAAGTATATTATCTTAAAACATGTGCAACACACAAGTTATATACATAGCCTCAAAATTAATACTATAAATTAAATAAAATTTTTATACAAATAAAGGTCTAGACAATATGTCTATGTAGGTAGGTATAATATAAATATGTGTAATTTAATCTCACATATAATTGACTAAAAAGTAATTTTTTTCTAACTTATTGTCTTTCACATTAAAAGATTATTTTAATTGCAAACATAATCTAAATGGCCTACAAAATAAATTTATATGCAAATAAAAAATTAAATATCAATTATTATAGAAAAGTGTAATTTTATTTCAAATATACCCGTGCGAAGCACGGGCCGACAATCTAGTTATATATAATTTAAAAATAAGTGTAGAGACTAAACTAAAGTTAAATATCAATTAATATCGTTACGCTATTATCTCGCAAAATTTTGCGTGGAAATTAAGTTGGCAAGCCCTTGCCAAATACTGTTACAACATTATGCTTTTTTTATTTAATGTATCTAAAAAGTAATTTTATAGTTCACTGTATTTTATAAAATTTATTCTTTCAATGAAATGCAATGAAAATAAATATGATAATATAATTTAAATAATAATAATAATAATAATAATAATAATAATAATAATAATAATAATAATAATAATAATAGAAAGGGACGAAAGAAAGACTTTTAAAATCAATTTTTAAAGATAAATTCATGCTAAAAGTAATTTATGCTATAAAATTGATTTCAAAATTAATCCATATAAATAAACCAATTTATAAAAATAAAAAAAAACTGGTTCTAAACCAGTTTCAAACTGAACTAGAATTGTTTAAAATAAATGGTTCAGTTCACTAACCATTTAAATGGTTCAGTTTTTCTCTGCTGGCAGCGGCCAGCCCTTGTAGCAGCATGGCAGACGAATTCGAGTGGTGTCTGAACATCAGTGGCATATTTTCGATGGCTAGTATTTCTGCTATGGTATCCAGCTTGAAGTCTTGTGCTTGGCAGCCACAAACTGTTAGTAAGCTAAAAATTTTGTTGAATATGTTGATTCCTTTAAAGATTCAAATCTTTGCTTGGAGATTATTCACTTCTAGACTTCCCACAAAAGACTTATTGTTATTAAGAAGAGTTGTTAACATATCTAATCCGTTGTGCGAGTTTTGCGGGAATCATCCGGAGACTCTGTCCCATATCTTAATTTTTTGTCAAGTCTCTAAGAATATACTATGCCAAACAAGCACATAGACAGCGCTTTTTTTAGCCTTTAGCAGCGCTTTAAAGCGCTGCCTAAGCCATAGCTGCTATAGGTAAAGGCAGCGCTTTGGATTAATTCAAAAGCGCTGCTATATGTCCCCTATAGACAACACTTTGACTTTAAAAGCGCTGCTATATGTCCACTTTAGACAGCGCTTTTGCATTAGACAGCGCTTTTGCCAGTATCCCTTTAGCAGCGCTTTTGCATTAGACAGCGCTTTTGCCAGTACCCCTTTAGCAGCGCTTTTGATCATCTTTTAGACATCACTTTAGACAGCGCTTTTCTTAAAAGCGCTGTCTATTCCCCACTTTAATTTAAAAGTGCTTTTTTGCTTAAAGTATCACAAAATAATAATAATAATAATAATAATAATAATAATAATAATAATAATAATAATAATAATAATAACAATAATAATCATATTAATAATAATAAAAACTACTCATTGGATCAATCTATGCAATCAATCATGCACCAAAAAATAAATAAAAACTATCATAAAATTTGTAAAAACCAATGAATGAATTATTACCAAAATTATTCTACATAGTTATTACATAACTATAACATAAACATCTTGGTAAAAAAAATTACTAATGATAATTATTATTTACATAAAAGAATAAGCTAATCTCTATCATCATGCACCACCTTTTATATGCCATCAATGGTTGTTGTTTGTTGTTTTCTACGCTGCAAAAAAAAGTTCAATGCATAAGAAATCAATGCCCATGAGTCAATTAGGATATGATTAATGCAATTTCAAAATAAATTCATACCAACAATTAGGTAATACTAGTATTGCACTTAAAAAATAGGCCTATTACGAACTCAATAATTAGACTGACCATCCAAAACATTACAAAGCTAATTCGGTGAGTTTCGAAGATTCAAAGTGATACTATACCTCCAGAATATTTTTTCCGGTTGACGACAGCTCCTCTAACTTGGAAATTTATTCAGTCAAAGATTTTTTTCAGCCACAAAGTTGTTGCTTTGCACAGCACAAAGCTTATAGTTCAAATATGCTCCTAACAAGGATAAACAGAGAAATATCAATAAAATAAAAACAACAATCATTATAGTCCAATGAAAGGTATGATTCTAGTGCACCTCAAGGGTCAGTTTTCTTAGGCTCATATTAAAAACAACTTCAACTTGTATCTCAGAGACATTGAAATCTGCAAATAGATATTCTCGTTCATATTAAACAGCTATAAGATAGAAGTAGCACTCCAACTTAAAAAAATCAAAGCCATCACCTTAAACACAAATGAATAATACCAAATAGAAAAAAAAAGTCATTACAATATGCACACCAGAATAAGAAGCTAAATATATTAGTGGCTCTTGTCTGGAAGAATGTGTTCAAGGAAAGTGGATACTGAATTTAGTTTTCAAATTAATAAATTTAGCTTTATTACATGTAAGATTAAATGGTCCTATAGATTGTACAAGAAAATACAAATATTCATATTACACTACCAAAAACTCAAGAAAGCTTGTTGGCTAGAGAGAAGCCTTTTGAAGAAAAAATAGGTTAAAATAGCAATTTGACTATGGAACTTCAACATGGAAAAAGTTACTCTACACTAACTGTGAGCACTCATATTTAAATATAGGTTGAACACACTGCAGTTACAGTTGTGACAAGCATATCATAAAATTATTGTTAGAAGTGTAGTAGAAATATTTATACGGTATTACTTTGCGTTTTGGGGTTTTTCGGAGCAATTAAGTTTAGACTGTATAGTGGGATATTTTGAATTTGATGTAGGGGGAACATAGAGTTAGAGATAAGAAGAGATAGAGATATTCTCACCATGTCTCTTAGCCTCACGCGATAGCTATGTATTCTCACATTCAAAGCGGAAAAATCTAACCTAGCATCCAATATAATAATTAAGTTATGATAACAAAAATAACAAACCTTATTTTCAGGATATACTTTTTCCTTATGCCATGCAAGTCTATTTTGAAGATCAAAAGGAACCAATTGGATCTTGTCTTGAAGTCCCTATAGTTACGTCCAACCAACACAATAAACAAATCAAACAAAATCATATTATATTAAATTGAAATGGATTAGGCATGGAATATTAAAAGAACCTTATAATTCCTAGCAATCCATACACATTGAATGCACTAAATGAATTGTCTATGTTATGCTCTCAATGTCAAAAACTCAGAATAACACATATGGTGGATGTATGATTTGCACTCAATGACCAAATCATCTAAAAAACGCAAATTTGATTCAAGCAGTGATGATCTAGTCAATTTTTATGGCTTATCACTTATATATATATATATATATATATATATATATATATATATATATATATATATATATATATATATATATATATATATGTGTGTGTGTGTGTATATAAAATAAAAAATACCACTTATAATTGTTGTTTCATAAAAGATGTTTGATTGACAATGAACTTGTACTATAGAAAAGACTTTCATCATTTTTGGAGTTGCTTCTAGGATAGATTAAAATCTGCATGAATAGTACCTAGAACCTCAACCAAAATGATATTGCAAGCACCGCCCGCAGCTATTAAATGTCTGTCCCTGGCCTTTAGTATCAAACTGACTTAAACTATTATAACATACAACTATATACTTCCATATTTAAGATAGAACTATATTTGGGTTACCAAGCTACATATATGATTTTTATGATAGTTGGGTTATATTAATATTATGAAGTTTGAGAAATATATTGAAAACAGTATGGGTTGATAATGAAGTATATGATAACCAGATTATGATATTACTTGTTCGAGAAGAACAAAACAAAAGAAGAAACTTACAGGAGATGCAGAAAATGTTAAAACAGCCAAGCCCTATTGTTTGTTATTTCCAAATCTCGAAGCCTCGTCCCTTCTATTGTTTGAGTGAAAACAATCCTTATTATTGGACTGAATTTAGTCGGAAATTTCCTTCTTCAAACATCTAAAATGTTTCAACGTGGATTTTATTGCCAGACTTGCATAAGAAGCTGCGTTTTGAGGCCCAAAACATACTCGAATGACATTACTACGGATTGCATCTGTTGGTAGTATTGTTTATACCTATTGTATAAATGTTGTGTGAAAATGTATAAAATTAGCACAATCATGATTAAATATCAAACATGACAGGTACATCAGTTAAGAAAATTGTATTATAAACCATGGCATAAGAAATACTACATCAGTACTTGCAAAAATATATAGAGAACCACAATCATACTTATTTTCATATGATTAGTCACACTAACAAAATGATAGAAATCTAGTAGCAGCAAATACATCATCACCGGACAATGAATTTAACAACCAACAGTGTTCAACCAATTCCTTGATACTTGGATCCTATATCATATTGACATCTATATGGTGAGTTCATCAATATATCTCAATAATAATCTTTAAATGAATAATACAAATAGAAAACATAAAAGATCATGCTATCTGCACAATCTTGTTTTCTGTGAATCTCACTAAAACTTATGTCCTGTGCGCAAATTTCGGTTGAAGCATTTTATCAAACAGAAAACAAGCAATATACCATGACACACAATAGTAGCAAAATCATAGAGCTATTATCAATGGAAACATTGAGAAGGACGAAAAGTAACAAAAATACATGGACGAACCAGTCCGCAGACGAAACGAAACCAAAATATAAGGACAAACCTTTCTCTTGCTGGTACTTCGATGAAAGTAGTTGGAACGTTGGTTTCGTAAACAAACGGCGACAACCCCGACGCGTATCTTTGGCAACAAATCATCGCATCAATGCACCGAGTAAATCAATCTTCAACAACCTCAAATCGTATACAACACTCAGCAGGAACAAGAGCCGTGGACAACCACCACGAACACACCGAATTGCATCAATCCGTTCCATACAAGTAGCAGCTTCAAATTCAACAGTTCTTCGACATCCACGGATTCAAAACCTGCAAATAACACTCATAATCAATTCACACTCGATGACGCTAAACACCGATGACGAAATCTGAGACCAAGTGAGGATCTGAGAAAGATGAGCGTGAGAAGAAGAATGGTGCTGGAGGGAGGCGGACTGAAGCTTTACTCTTAGGGTTTTTTTCTTCTTTGCTTTAGTTGTGATTTGGGTCGGAGAAAGATAATATATTTTTAACTTTTTCTTTTATTTTGACCTTTAGTAGAAAAGCGCTTTCTGATGTTCGTCTTTAGCAGCGCTTTTATAAAGCGCTGCCTATTCTAGGGCCTTTAGCAGCGCTTTTTTTCATTCTTTTATTTATTTATTAATTCGCGAACTTATGGCAGCGCTTTTGTAAATAAGCGTTATCTATGATGCGCTGCCTAAACCAAATTTCGTGTGCAGTTTCCGTGTTTCGTTTTTTTTTCTACTTATAGCAGCGCTTTTGTATAAAAGCGCTGTCTAATGTGCGCTGTCTAAAGACCTTTTTGGCGTAGTTATTTCTTGTGGCTAGGGGAAGAGTTACCTTTTACGATTGAGGAGTTCAAGGATTTTGGTGTTTTGCAGGAGAAGGTAAAGATAGCTAATGCAAGGGTGAAGAATAACTCTATATGGATGGCTACAATTTAGAGCATTTGGATCATGCGTAATTCTATCATATTCAAGCAAGTTCCGTATAGTTTTGATGTGATGTTTTATAATGTCATGTACTTCTCTTGGAGTTGGTTAGCTAGTAACTCTAAGTCCTCTTCTTTTTCTAGCTTCTATGAGTGGTACAAATTACGCTAGGATGTTTTTTGTATTTGTAGTTCGTGTGTAAGGGTTGCACCCCTAGTGCGATTTTCTAATACAATTGCTTATTCAAAAAAAAAAATCAAGGTAAAATTTTTAAACGCGCTATGTTTGTTAGAACAAGATTTGTTCTGATCAATATTCTTAGTTTTGATGATAACAAGGATATGAATTTTGTGTGAGATAATGTGGTACTCTAATACATTGCAATTTCCTTTTCAGGAAATATATAAAGAGTATGCACAAATCAGCGCTCAGAAGCTTTGTCTCAGAAGGTTCAGCATGCAACATCAGAACATGGTCTGGCAAGACATCAGAAGATGGTCAAGGTAGAATCAGAACATGGGTCTATGGAAGCATCAGAAGAACTTGAGATCAGAAGCAGAAGCACTGAAGTTCTCATGGTATCACGCTCAGAAGCACTTCAAGGTCAGAAGACAAGAAGATGCTATGCACCAAGCTGTTTGACTCTGATGATATTCAAATATTATATTCACAAACATCAGATCAGAAGAAAGTACAAGTGGCAGGCTACGCTGACTGACAAAAGGAACGTTGGAAGCTATTAAAGGCAACGTCAGTAGACACAGCGTGAACAAGGCTCGAGGTAGTTGACAAAAGCGTGAAACATTAAATGCAATGCTGTACGGAACACGCAAAGCATTAAATGCGCCCAACGGTCATCTTCTCAAACGCCTATAAATATGAAGTTCTGATGAGAAGCAAGGTTACGAACTCTGAACGAAATTATTCTGAAAGACTTGCTGAAATGCTGTTCAATTCAAAACTCAGAAACTTCATCTTCATCAAAGCTCACTACATTGTTGCTGTAATATATTAGTGAGATTAAGCTTAAACGTTAAGAGAAATATCACTGTTGTGATTATAGCTTTTCAAAAGCATTTGTAATACTCTTAGAATTGATTACATTAATTTGTAAGTAACTAGAGTGATCAAGTGTTGATCAGGATACTCTAGGAAGTCTTAGCTTGTGTCTAAGCAGTTGTAATTAGAGTGATCACGTGGTGGTCAGGATACTCTAAGAAAGTCTTAGCTTGTGTCTAAGCATTTGTTCCTGGAGTTATCAGGTTGTGATCAGGATACTCTAGAAGACTTAGTCGCGGACTAAGTGGAAAACCATTGTAATCCGTGCGATTAGTGGATTAAATCCTCAGGTGAGGTAAATCACTCCGTGGGGGTGGACTGGAGTAGTTTAGTTAACAACGAACCAGGATAAAAATAACTGTGCAATTTATTTTTATCGTCCAAGTTTTTAAGACTACACTTATTCAAACCCCCCCCCCTTTCTAAGTGTTTTTCTATCCTTCAATTGGCATCAGAGAGCCGGTTCTAAGGTGCAAGCACTTAACCGTGTTTAGAAAAGATTCAGGAAGAGAAAAACGCTTCAGTAAAAGATGGCTGGTCAAATTCCAACAGATCCACCTGCATCTACATCTGGCTCTGCTGAGCAATACAACGGTAACAATGGTTATACTAGACCACCAGTATTTGATGGTGAAAACTTTGAATACTGGAAAGATAAACTAGAAAGTTACTTTCTTGGTCTAGATGGTGAACTATGGGATCTTCTGATGGATGGTTACAAACATCCAGTGAAAGCTAGTGGCGTAAAGCTTACAAGGCAAGAAATGGATGATGATCAAAAGAAGCTTTTCAAGAATCATCATAAATGTAGGACTGTTTTGCTGAATGCTATCTCTCATGCTGAGTATGAGAAGATATCTAACAGGGAAACTGCCTATGATATATATGTGTCATTGAAAATGACCCATGAGAGAAATGCTCAAGTCAAAGAGACTAAAGCTCTTGCTCTAATCCAGAAGTATGAAGCCTTCAAGATGGAGGATGATGAAGACATTGAAAAGATGTTTTCAAGATTTCAAACTCTTACTGCTGGATTGAGAGTTCTGGATAAAGGCTACACCAGGCTGATCATGTAAAGAAGATTATCAGAAGCTTACCCAGAAGATGGGGTCCAATGGTGACTGCATTCAAGATTGCTAAGAATCTGAATGAAGTTTCTTTGGAAGAGCTTATCAGTGCCTTGAGAAGTCATGAAATAGAGCTGGATGCAAATGAGCCTCAGAAGAAAGGTAAGTCTATTGCATTAAAATCTAATATTAAAAAATGCACTAACGCTTTTCAGGCTAGAGAAGAAGATCCTGAAGAATCAGAATCTGAAGAAGAAGATGAACTGTCTATGATCTCCAGAAGGGTAAACCAACTCTGGAAGAGCAAGCAAAGGAAGTTCAGAGGCTTCAGAAGTTCAAAGAGATTTGAACGTGGAGAATCTTCTGATGACAGAAGATTTGACAAGAAGAAGGTCATGTGCTATGAATGCAATGAGCCTGGACACTATAAGAATGAATGTCCAAAACTTCAGAAGGAAAATCCCAAGAAGAAGTTTCATAAGAAGAAAGGTCTTATGGCAACCTGGGATGAGTCAGAAGATGAATCAGACTCAGAAGATGAGCAGTGTGGACCTCCGATTTTTTTTAATACCGGGCCATACCTCTGATCTGTAGAGATACGTGAACTGACTCTTTTTTGTCGCTTAATGCTTTCGCATTTTTTGAAAATTCACAGAGTCGCCACCGACCTTTTATTTTATCCAATTAAGGAAAGGTTTCTAAAAGAAACAGAAAAAAGACCTTTAAGAAATTCTGGGTAAGGGGGTAGGTTATACAAAGGGAAGGTGTTAGCACCCTTTGTATCCATGGTTATCCATGGGCTCTTAAGTTTGCTTAGCTCACTTGTTTTTCGATCACTTTTCAATTGCTCTGAAATTGCTCATATGTGGTTTCGAATACTTTTGTAAATTGAATTTTGTAATGATCCGTGTGTGGATGTATACAAAATGCTTGTTTATCTTTCGAAAGATGTTTTGAAAAGAACGTTAACTTTGTAATAACCCGTGTTTGGATGTATACAAAGTATTGTCTTTTTTTGAAAGTTTTGAAAAATCAACAGTGTATGAGAATTTTGTTTGTTTTGATTTGAGCAAGCAAACTAGGAGGTCTACCCTGAGTTGTAAGGTCTTTATCCTATTTCCTTTAAAAATCTATCCTTTCACCGGATATAAAAGCAAGGTTCGATTTTGTACTCAAAACAGTGGAATTTTGACTTTGATTTTGAAAGGAATGAGAAGGGATTACCTGAAGAGGTGCAAGTGTGATTGTGATTGGATTCAGGTATTTATCTTTGAAGTTAGTGATCTAACGGTTCAATTTTATCTTTGACATACACGCAGTTTATATGTGCTGGAAATTAAAATGCGGAAATGTAAAGTGCGGAAAGTAAATCTACGCTATTACATCGATTGTGCGGGAAATGTAAACTAGCCTATTTACATGAATTTGACATCCTATACATTTATCTAGGAATTTTAAATTGCAAGAAAAATAAAAGGCATGTTTTTGGAATTTTTATGATTGGTTTTAATTATAATTAATGCATGATTAATCAAATTAAAATGAAGAAAAAAGATGAAAATAGATTTAAACCTAGAAATTAAGTTTAAAATATGTACAAAATATTTGTTAATTAATTTTAAAACAAAACTAATTTTTTTGGAGTTTTTTGGAATTGATTTGAAATTGATTTAAGTTAATTAAAACATAATTATGCAAATAATTATACAAATAATTAAAACTTAAAGATAAAATTATTCAAAATATGTACAAAATTAGTTTATAATATATAAACAATATTTAACACAAAGAACAATTTTTTTTATGATTTTTTTGATTGGTTAGAATAATTAAAAAGTAAATATATAAATATATACTAATTAATTATGTAAAATATTGAAATTTTGAAGAAAATAAAATATTTTTATTTCAGAAAATAATATATTATTTTAGAAGTCTAAAAATATTTTTTGTGTATTTTTTGGATTTTTAAAACTATTTTTAATTAATTTATCAAAGAAATTAAAATAAAATAGAAAATAAAATAGAAAATAAAAGGATACTGATCCTGTGTGGTTTGATTGAGGGAGCATGATGTGCACGCGTGATCTGGAGCGTTGGATGATTCATTAAATGAAATCAAGTGGTCCAGAAATTGAGGCACATGGCTTATGACGCGCCTGCAAAACACTTGATTAGAGATAAATTCAAAAAACACGCGCGCGCTTCTGAACCAATGGGAGGAAGACACGTCTTCGTCTTCAACCTTCAGACAAGGCCTTTGACAGCGCTTTTGTAAAAAAGCGCTATAGTAAGTGAACCCTAAATCTGCAAAATAACGAATAGGGGTAAACAAGCATAAAAATCAGGCGCGATGGCACCATTGGATTCGTCTTGTTCCACTGAATGTAACCATGTCCTTAATTTTGCTTAATTTTGGCCCTAATGAAAAACCCTAATTTTGAACTAAGCAAACCCTAAAATGGTATATGATACAAACAACCATTAAAGTCCAATTGAAGCTCCAGAAACGACCAGAGCTTCAAACCAAACACAATTATGCATCTACATCTTGTTAAATATGCGTGAGTTATGAGATATAAGTTGGTTTTAGTTTGAACAAACCGTGGCTTTATATAGCTCGATTCAGTGAAGTTTAGGACTTGGAAATGATTGGAATTGTTTCAGTGTAGCTCAGAGATGATGTTTGAATGTTTATTTTATATTGAAATGGACTGAAACTTAAAATTCGAATTTCAAGTTTCTTTGAAAATTACAAGTGGTTACAAGTATGCTATATGCTTATGGATGCTTCTGAACTCGTCTCCCTCTTGTTACTGAACTAAGATAGCTTATTTATAAGCTATGTGTGCTTACAATTGAAGCTAATATGTGCCTTAGTTGCCTTTGTTGAAACTTTGGTTTTTTAATATTAAAAAAGCTTGAATTCTTGACCAAGTCACCTTGCCTTCAATGCACCTGCCTTGCCCTTTACTTCTCTGCAGAAAGATGAAGATTCTTTGGGGTGAGTCATGCTTGATTTGTAAGCTACCATTTATCCATGCATTTTCCTTTTAATTTTAATCTTAAAGTAAGATAAAATCATGCAAAAATGGATAAAAAAAGGTATGGGCTTAGTCTTGGTCGTGGGAGGCCCATAGTAACATGGAAATGATGTTTGAATGCTGAAAACTTGGCCCCATTTGGAAAAAATGCCATTTTGAACAATGTTGATTTCATGTATTTTCCCAAAATTTAGCCAACTTCAACAAGGTGTAAATCCTTCAATTTTTGTCATATGAAGGAGATCTTGCACTTTTTGGAAACCTCAAAGAGTCCTCTAACCAATGCCTTTGGTCTCATGTCAAAATGATTTTTGAAGCTCCTTGTGTGTCCTTTTGAAAAAAGTGTCTTTTTGTTGACTTTGAAAATGACCTGTAATGTCTTTGATCATATTTTTCAAATGGTGAATCCAATGACCATGGGATCAATGGCATTTGAAAGATAATTGAATTTCCTTCAAAACAAGCTTTGGTTTGAATTTTTTGGATGAAGGATGAGAGAGTTATGATCAGTCAAAGTTGAGTTGACTTTTCAGGCAAAAACCCTAATTTTGAATCTTAGAGTTTTGTTGATTTTTGATCTTTCCTTGATGAATTATGATCATCCAATGATCAAATGATGAATCCTTTGACAAAATATGGACTTTGGCAAAAAATTTCATTTTTGACTGTCTGTTGACTTTTTTGGTCAAACGGGTCGTCTGTTGACTGTTTGAGCTGCTGACGGTGCGTCTGAGTGAATTGAAGTTTGAAAATTTGTATGATGGTACTTTGAGATATATGGATGTATATGAAATCCATTTGAGCTCTCAAAAACTTGTTGCTCCTGTAAAAACAAGAAAAACCCTAGTCAGGGACTGTTTATGTAGGAGACAGTTAAGCGTACCTGATTTTTGCGCAGTGTTGAGTCTCTGCTAATCGCGTGATATTCAGAAGACTTCTAGAACAAAAATCTTGGAATTTTTAATTGTGAAAGATTGATTTGATTGATGGTACAAAACACTGAGAATTGTACTGCCAGCAGTTTGGCTGTCAACTGACTGTTCCAGTATTGACGTAGCAGTTAGAGTGAAAAATCAACAGTCAAAGTTAATTTTCTTTTTTGTTGTTTTTGTTTTTTTGTTTTATGTGAAAAATGAAAATTTATTTACATGACTTGTTAAAAAAAACACAGACATAATAAATAACTAATATTCACTGTACGCGAGTAAAATTACCGATAATAACCCTGAAAATCAGTACAGTCTGAGTTTCCTGATTCTGCGCCTGCAAAAAGATTTAACTCTGTACCAATTGTGTCAGTACTATTTATCTGTAAATAAATAAATAGCATGTGTGAAGTAATAAACAGTATTTGGCGTTTGCGTAAGAATAAATTCAACTGCAGGCCAAATTACTGTATAAGAAAAATTCTAAAAACTAAGTATTTCATATGTCAGGATATTTGTTGAAATAAAAATCCATGATTATATGAGACCCTTAATTTTCAGATTGGAGTTTTCTTGAAAAATATGTGGGCAAATTTTGGGGTATAACAAGCAGGCAAACTGTGCGCTGATGGCGGCAGAAGATGATGGATCAAAATCTACATCAGAATCAGATTCTAAAGAGGTATTTTCTGAACTATCTAGAAAAGAGTTAGCTTCCAGTTTAACAGAACTTCTGGAACTCAAAGCTCATCTTAGTATCAAATACAAAAAGCTGAAGAAGCAATTTGAATTTGAAACTAAGAAGCTGGAATTGGAAAATTCTGAACTGAAGGAAAAAGTTTTAAATCTATCCAAAAATAGTGGATCTCCTTCTGAAACAGAAAAAGCCATTCCTAGCATGAATCATATTCTGAAAGAATATGACTTGAGCTTCAGAAAATTTCTATCTAGAAGCATAGGCAGAAGTCAACTTGCTTCTATGATATATGCTGTGTCTGGAAACAATAGAGTAGGCATTGGTTATGAGGGTGAAATCCCATACAAGCTTGAATCTGTGGATGATATGAAAATATCATACAAGCCTCTGTATAACCAATTTAAATTTGGCCACTCCCATGATATTAAGCACACATCACATGCACAAAGTTTTCACATAACACACACCAAGAAGCATGTGACACATTCTAAGAAATATCATGGAACTCAGAATAAGAAGTATCATACTGTTCCTCCTGTTAAATATTTTGCTAAACCCAAGTTCAATCAGAACTTGAGGAGAACTAACAAAAAAGGACCCAAGAAATTGTGGGTACCTAAGGAGAAGATAATTTCTGTTGCAGATATCCTTGGCGGAAAAGAGGACAAACAGCAAAATGTCATGGTACCTGGACTCTGGGTGCTCGCGACACATGACGGGAAGAAGGCCTACATTCCAAGACCTGGTGCTTAAGCCAGGTGGAGAAGTCAAGTTTGGAGGAGATCAGAAGGGCAAAATCATTGGCTCTAGAACTATAAAGTTTGGTAACTCTCCTTCCATAACTAATGTACTTCTTGTAGAAGGATTAACGCATAACTTATTGTCCATAAGTCAATTAAGTGACAATGGTTATGACATAATCTTTAATCAAAAGTCTTGCAAGGCTGTAAGTCAGAAGGATGGCTCAATCCTATTTACAGGAAAGAGAAAGAACAACGTTTATAAGACAGATCTTCAGGATCTTAAGAATCAAAAGGTGACTTGTCTTATGTCTGTTTCTGAAGAGCAATGGGTGTGGCACAGAAGATTAGGACATGCTAGTTTGAGAAAGATTTCTCAGATTTACAAACTAAATCTGGTTAGAGGACTCCCCAATCTGAAATTTAAATCAGATGCTCTTTGTGAAGCATGTCAGAAGGGCAAGTTCTCCAGACCTGCATTCATGTCTAAGAATGTTGTTTCTTCCTCAAGGCCGTTAGAACTCTTGCACATTGATCTGTTTGGCCCAGTCAAAACAGCATCTGTCAGAGGGAAGAAATATGGATTAGTCATCGTTGATGATTATAGCCGCTGGACATGGGTAAAGTTCTTGAAACACAAGGATGAGTCTCATTCAGTGTTCTTTGAATTCTGCACTCAGATTCAATCTGAGAAAGAGTGTAAAATCATAAAGGTCAGAAGTGATCATGGTGGCGAATTTGAGAACAGATTCTTTGAGGAGTTCTTCAAAGAAAATGGTATTGCCCATGATTTCTCTTGCCCTAGAACTCCACAGCAAAATGGGGTTGTAGAGCGAAAGAATAGGACTCTACAAGAAATGGCCAGAACCATGATCAATGAAACCAATATGGCTAAGCATTTCTGGGCAGATGCAATTAACATTGCATGTTATATTCAGAATAGAATCTCTATCAGACCTATTCTAAATAAGACTCCTTATGAATTGTGGAAGAACAGAAAGCCCAACATTTCATATTTCCATCCTTTTGGATGTGTATGTTTTATTCTGAATACTAAAGATCATCTTGGTAAGTTTGATTCTAAAGCACAAAAGTGTTTCCTTCTTGGATATTCTGAATGCTCTAAAGGCTACAGAGTATACAATACTGAAACATTGATTGTAGAAGAATCAATCAATATCAGGTTTGATAATAAGCTTGGTCTTGAAAAACCAAAGCAGTTTGAGAATTTTGCAGATTTTGATATTGATATATCAGAAGTTGAAGAATCAAGAAGCAAAGCTGCATAAGCTGGCAGTCTCAGAAGCAATGGATCAGAAGATCAAGTTGCTGCATCTTTAGAGAATCTCAAGATTTCTGAAGAACCAACTATCAGAAGATCACCTAGACTTGCCTCAGCTCATTCAGAAGATGTGATCCTTGGAAAGAAAGATGATCCCATCAGAACAAGGGCATTCCTTAAGAACAATGCAGAATGTCAATTAGGTCTTGTTTCTTTGATCGAGCCAACTTCTGTTGATCAAGCTCTAGAAGATCCAGACTGGATAATTGCCATGCAAGAAGAACTAAATCAGTTTACAAGGAATGATGTATGGGACTTGGTTCCTAGACCAAAAGGATTTAACATCATTGGCACTAAGTGGGTGTTTAGAAACAAGCTAAGCGAGAAGGGAGAAGTGGTAAGAAACAAATCCAGACTGGTTGCTCAAGGTTATAGTCAGCAAGAAGGGATTGACTACACAGAAACCTTTGCACCAGTGGCCAGGTTAGAATCTATTCGTCTATTAATTTCTTTTGCCACTCAACACAACATCACTCTTTATCAGATGGATGTTAAGAGCGCCTTCTTAAATGGTTATATAGATGAAGAAGTTTATGTCCATCAACCTCCTGGTTTTGAAGACTCTAAGTCTCCAAATCATGTTTTTAAATTAAAGAAATCATTATACGGATTGAAGCAAGCTCCGAGAGCTTGGTATGAACGTTTAAGTTCCTTCCTTCTGGAAAATGGTTTCACTAGAGGAAAAGTGGACACTACTCTCTTTTGTAAAACCATTAAAAAGGATATTTTAATTTGTCAAATATATGTTGATGATATTATCTTTGGAACATCTAATGCTACACTTGGAAAGGAGTTTGCTGAGTCTATGCAGGCTGAATTTGAAATGAGCATGATGGGAGAACTCAAGTATTTCCTTGGGATTCTAATCAACCAAACTTCTGATGGAACTTATGTTCATCAAACAAAGTATGTGAAAGAACTTCTGAAGAAGTTTAATCTTTCTGAAAGCAAAGAAGCCATAACTCCTATGCATCCAACATGTGTCCTAGGTAAGGATGAGGTGAGTAAGAAGGTAGATCAGAAGTTGTACAGAGGTATGATTGGATCTCTTCTATACCTAACTGCTTCTAGACCTGACATTCTATTCAGTGTTTGCTTGTGTGCTCGATTCCAATCAGATCCAAGAGAATCTCATTTAACAGCGGTTAAGAGAATTCTAAGGTATCTGAAAGGTACTACTAATGTTGGTTTAGTTTACAGAAGATCTAAAGATTACAACTTAGTAGGATTCTGTGATGCTGACTATGCTGGAGATAGAATAGAAAGAAAGAGCACTTCTGGAAGTTGTCAATTTCTTGGAAGTCATCTGATCTCATGGTACAGCAAGAAGCAAGCTACTATTGCCCTCTCAACAACAGAAGCAGAATATGTTGCTGCTGCTGGTTGTAGCACACAAATGCTCTGGATGAGAAGTCAGCTGGAAGATTATCAGATATATGAGAGTAACATTCCTATTTTCTGTGATAATACTTCTGCTATATGTTTATCTAAGAATCCTATTTTACATTCAAAAGCTAAACATATTGAGATTAAACATCATTTCATAAGGGACTATGTTCAGAAGGGTGTTATATCCTTAAACTTTGTGGATACAGACCATCAATGGGTTGATATCTTTACAAAACCCCCTTGCTGAAGATAGGTTTAAGTTCATTCTGAAGAATATCAGTATGGATTTATGCCCAGAATGAGAAGATGAAAAGATCTTATGTATGAGTATCTTCTGAAATGAAATTGATTTTTTTTAAGAAGTTCTGATTGATATCAATTAGAAATTGTGATTCAGTTATTACTAACGTTTCATTGTCTAAGTTGATTCAGAATCTCTTTAAAAGCAAAACAGCTGTAACTGGCTATCCAGATGGTAAACACGTGTTCACTATTTCTGGACAAGCGTGTGTGCAGTTGAGGGGACGTCTACTTAGGTAACTGTGCTAGTCACTTCCTTTGTCATTATTATCTCTCCTCCGTCACGTAACATTAAATGCTATCCATCATTTCAATTTATTTCTTTTTTATTTCTTTTCAGTTTATTCTTTTTCGTTTTATATTCCTCAAACGTTTCTTTTCCCTCCTATATATTTCCACTCTCTTGCATTCAGTTTGTTTTTATGTCTCTCTCTCTCTTTGCATTCATATTTTAAACCCTAGCAGTTTTCATTTTCTGCAACTTCATCATGAATCCTTCGTCAAGTTCTCAAAATCAAGAATCTGATAGTAAACAAAAGAGAAAGGCAACTGATGAACCAGAAATCAAACCAAAGAAAGTAAAGATCACCTACGATCCTGTCAAGGTGAACCCCTTTGAAGCTATGATGACTAGAAACTACTCTAGACGTGTGTATCAACCCCCTGATGGTAGTCCTGTATCACCTCCCTCATCACAAACCTCCAACACATCTTCCTCCTCAATCATCCTTTCGGAACCACCTTCTTCACCATCTGATATCTCCTCTCCTTCAACCCATCCCTCAGATATTTCTTCATCTCTCTCACACCCTTTTCCCACCAGAACACCTAACCCATACAGCTTTGTGTTTCCTGACTCCAGATTCACCATCAACCCTCCAACACCAACCACTCAATCTTTTCTAGAGGTTTTACATTCTGATGTAAATATCTGGTTGGAGATTCTGGGTGCTGCTCACCTTAACCATCTGGATGAGTATGCTTCATGCAACCTTTGGAATACCTTTCGTCAGGATTTTCTGGTTAGGGCTACAGACATTCAGAGAAGGATTATGTCTGAAGCACCTGGTGTTCGTGGTCTTCGGTTGGAAGTTGGTGAAAGCAGCTATCACCATCTCATCAGGAACAGAAGAGTTCTTGAAGAGAGGATACCTGCAGATGAATTGGAAGAAGAAAATCCCTGCAGAGACATCGTGGTGTGGAGACCATGGTATCCTGTGCTGAATGGAGATTTTCAGTGGCTGTTTAACTGGTTCAGAATGAACCTTTCTGAAAAAGCACCTCACATGGTCTTTCCAGTAGTGGTTTATCCTGCTGAAGTTGCTGGTCCTACTCCTCCAACAAACCTAGCAGCTATTCTTCAAGCGTTGGAAGTTGGAACTTCTGAGCTGCCTGAACCAGAATATGCTGAGGCTACTTCTGAGTCTGACTCAGATATGGAGATGGAAGATGCACAAGCTAAAGACCTTCCAGAAGATCGCCCTGCTGAGATTGCTGTCCCTTTTAGCAGAAATTCTGGTGCCTCCTCTTCTGGTGAAACCTCAGCTCTGATGGAGACCTTGGAAGCTGTAACACCCTGGATTTCCGCTTACCCCGCAGGGCTTCCGGCCTACCAAGCATGTCACCAGCTTAATCAATAATCCCCCTAGGTCCGCTTATCGGCTGCCCAGGAAATATTGTTTTTGCCTCCCGCAGGAATCGAACCATGTACCTAGGGGATAAGTACATATTCATAGCAATTCCTGCTACCAATTGAGCTAGTAGCTCAAGTGGTAGCAGGAATTGCTATGAATATGTACTTATCCCCTAGGTACATGGTTCGATTCCTGCGGGAGGCAAAAACAATATTTCCTGGGCAGCCGATAAGAGGACCTAGGGGGGATTATTGATTAAGCTGGTGACATGCTTGGTAGGCCGGAAGCCCTGCGGGGTAAGCGGAAATCCAGGGTGTTACAGAAGCTCTTCATCAGAATCAAGCTATGATGGCTTCTCGTTTGGACGCGCAAGAAGCAACCAATGCTGAGTTTCGCTCTTTCATGGCAAGGCAAGCTACAAGCACTGACGGGATTCATGATGTTTTGGCGCGGATTTTGCGTAGGCTAGGATCTTAGTCCTTTGGTCTTTGTAGTTTTCTTTCCTTGTTGCATCTGCTTTTCTGCATACACCTTTTGTAATCCTTCTTGTTGAAATCAATGAAAAGTTATTTGTGTTTCTTTCCTTTTGTCTCTTGCTTTACATCTGAATCTTTTATGCTTTTTGATGTTATGACAAAAAGGGGGAGAAAATATATGATAAATGATCTGATTAATATTATCAGTTACCGAGTAAAAAGGCTCCACATTTACTAACAGAACTTGCAAAGTTCTATGTTTTTAAGTTGTGTTGTTGCAGGAATCAAAGATTCAAGATCAACATAAGAAGCAACAAAGTGAATCAAGCTCTTGGATTCTTGAAGTAAGCTGAGTGCTAGGAAGCTTCAGAATCAGAAGCAAGAAGGAAGAATGATCAGAAATTCTGATAATAGAATATGATCCAAATCATTGTCTATTTGCTCTGATACATTGTCTATTGGATCTGATATATTCTATATGGCTTATATGGCTCGGATACATATTTTGTGTTCTGATACATATTTTATGTTCTAACTCATTCATGCTGATTTTTGTCGTTTAGTTTTGTTCTGTAACATTTCAGGATGTAGAGATGCTCTGATGATGCTCTGGTACATTCAACAATGTTCTGATATAATCTAGCATGAAGTGATGTAAGAAGAAATTCAAAGCTCTGAAGCTATCCGAGGGAAGCAGAGATCAGAAGCTGTGAATGTTCTAAAGATCCAGAAAACTCAAGTTCTGAAGTTGTCCTAAATGGAAGCATGAATCAGAAGCTGTGAATGTTCTGAAGATCAAAGAAATTCAAGTTCTGAAGTTGTCCTAAATGGAAGCAGGAATCAGATGCTGTGAGTGTTCAAGGGATCTAAAGAAATTCAAGTTCTGAAGCTGTCCAATGGAAGCAGAAGTCAGAAGCTATGAATTATCAAAAGACAGAAGCTTATGTGATCGTCTCTACCGAAATAATCAGGGAAGTCTTTTATTATTAAAGTTCTTCGAGTATTTATTTCAGGGGGAGATTATTCATCTCAGGGGGAGATTGTTAATCTCAGGGGGAGACATATTCACATGCTTATGCTATAGCTGTGTAATTTGTCTTTAGCCGTCTGCTCTTTCTGATCGCAAATTCATATCATTTATATATGTTTTTGTCATCATCAAAAAGGGGGAGATTGATAGAACAAGATTTTTTCTGATCAATATTCTTAGTTTTGATGATAACAAGGATATGAATTTTGTGTGAGATAATGTGGTACTCTAATACATTGCAATTTCCTTTTCAGGAAATATATAAAGAGTATGCACAAATCAGAGCTCAGAAGCTTTGTCTCAGAAGGTTCAGCATGCAACATCAGAACATGGTCTGGCAAGACATCAGAAGATGGTCAAGGCAGAATCAGAACATGGGTCTATGGAAGCATCAGAAGAACTTGAGATCAGAAGCAGAAGCACTGAAGTTCTCATGGTATCACGCTCAGAAGCACTTCAAGGTCAGAAGACAAGAAGATGCTATGCACCAAGCTGTTTGACTCTGATGATATTCAAATATTATATTCACAAACATCAGATCAGAAGAAAGTACAAGTGGCAGGCTACGCTGACTGACAAAAGGAACGTTGAAGCTATTAAAGGCAACGTCAGTAGACACAGCGTGAACAAGGCTCGAGGTAGTTGACAAAAGCGTGAAACATTAAATGCAATGCTATACGGAACACGCAAAGCATTAAATGCGCCCAACGGTCATCTTCTCAAACGCCTATAAGTATGAAGTTCTGATGAGAAGCAAGGTTACGAACTCTGAACAAAATTATTCTGAAAGACTTGCTGAAACGCTGTTCAATTCAAAACTCAGAAACTTCATCTTCATCAAAGCTCACTACATTGCTGCTGTAATATATTAGTGAGATTAAGCTTAAACGTTAAGAGAAATATCACTGTTGTGATTATAGCTTTTCAGAAGCATTTGTAATACTCTTAGAATTGATTACATTAATTTGTAAGTAACTAGAGTGATCAAGTGTTGATCAGGATACTCTAGGAAGTCTTAGCTTGTGTCTAAGCAGTTGTAATTAGAGTGATCACGTGGTGGTCAGGATACTCTAAGAAAGTCTTAGCTTGTGTCTAAGCATTTGTTCCTGGAGTGATCAGGTTGTGATCAGGATACTCTAGAAGACTTAGTCGCGGACTAAGTGGAAAACCATTGTAATCCGTGCGATTAGTGGATTAAATCCCCAGGTGAGGTAAATCACTCCGTGGGGGTGGACTGAAGTAGTTTAGTTAACAACGAACCAGGATAAAAATAACTGTGCAATTTATTTTTATCGTCCAAGTTTTTAAGACTACACTTATTCAAACCCCCCCCCCCCTTTCTAAGTGTTTTTCTATCCTTCAATGTTATTTTTTCTTTCAACAAATTCCAATTATAACTTGGGGAAATTTATTCCGGATACAAGTTTCCAATCTTAACAACTGCATTTTTTATTTTACTTATTATTATTTTTTTACTTTTTGGAATATATTACAAAATTGGCTTTTAAAATAACTTTTAAGTCCGTGAAGAAACGAGTTGAATTTAACAAGATAAACCTAACAAGTTAATGAATTGTTCGTGAACTTTTAATGAGTCAAGTTTGAGCTAAAAAAAAGTTCGTAACAAACTCAAATCGATATTTTAACAGAACCAATTCTTAACACATTGAGCCGAACTAAGACAAATTAGACTCGACTTGACTCATTTCCAACCCTAAATTCAAGTAAATAAAATACTCCATCCATTCCAAAATTAATGTCGATTTAGAAAAAAAAATTATTGTTTCAAAATTTCAATTTTCAATCAACTAATAATATTTTTCTTCCAATTTTACCCTCATTGAATACTTCTCATCATATACTTTAATCAACTCAAAAAATAATGTAAATAACATTGAAATTCTACACACAGAACCTGAGCACCGTGAAAAGGCATGCTTGCTTGCTTGCTTCTGGCACACAACAATGAGTATGCTGGCTATGAGTGCCAGAATAGTTGTAACTTCATTCATTTAAAATCTCCTGCAAGCTCCCTCTATTGTTTATTCCCATTCCCATAGATAAGAAGCAAATATAAGTAATATTTGTTCTATTTGCGTATTATTCTCCATTGATATCTTCTTCATTTAAATCAAAAGGAAAAATAATTGATGAAGATGTTTATAGCATTGAAGTTAAAGAACTTTGATTAATATCAGTAAAAAGTTCTTCTATAATAAGAGTGACATTCAAATCCATTTCTCTCAGAGCCATTTAAGATTATTATTAATTGACATGTTAAAGAATAAACTCAGTTATTTATAACTTAATATGAAAAGAAATTTTGGCGGTAGATGAGAAAAAGTTGGCCCATTTCTTTTTTATTTTTAGAAAAAGCAAGATAACATTAAAAGCAATGTTGTCAGAATCGAGATCTTACATAAGATCGGGGGGACATTAAGATCGTAAAATATAAAATCGTAATTAAGATCGGAAGATCTTACACAATTAATTTTATAAGATCGAGAGATGATAACAAGATCGTAACATTTAAGATCGTAACCAAAATCGTAAGATTTTACCAAAAAATAACACTTAAAATGTTTTATATTATATATTTAATAGTGCATAAGTTTGAATATTAAATATAAATCCATAAAGTCTAAGTCGAAAACATAAAATTAAAAGTCTCAAATCTTAAACCTAAAGTAACAAAGTCCATAAAATAAAATACTTAAAATTATAGAGGCTAGTACAAATCACAAATACGCCGATAATTTGGATTATCCCCCATAATGTCATCTTCTTCATCTTCACTAATCTCATCATCTCCTCCACCATCATCATCATCATCTTCTCCATCACCTTCGTCTGCATTTTCTTCTTCATTGTCACTTTCTATAGTTTCAAGGACATCAAATTCATCTACATGTGCAGTTGATTTAACACCAGTACTTTGCATCAAATCTTCATCTAAATCAGCCACATATACATGATTACCACCTGCATTTTCTTCCTCAGCAACACACCACCAATCATCATCATCTTGGAAATCATCGATTGTTAGATCTCGCTTTTTCCTTTCAGCCTTATTCTTGGTCAATCTTGTATTTACCATCACATACACAAGATTGTTCATAGTCTTTTGTTTCAACCGGTTTCTTTTTTTCGTATGAACCTTAAAAGGGGAAATATTAAATTAAAATGCATAACATATAGTAACTATAAAAAATATATATGATAATTTGAAAACATACCATCTCAAAAGCACTCCAGTTTCTCTCACAACCAGAAGAGCTGCAGGTCAAACTTAACACACGAATAGCAAAGTTTTGCAACTCTGGGTGTGCATCACCGTAAGATTCCCACCATTGAGTTGGTGTCTTGTTTTCTAGTCCACGTTGAGCTATTTCACTCCCAAAGAACCCTTTTTTACTCTTAAAATCCTTAAGCTGACCATCAATTTTATTCACCATATCCATGTCTCCTCCCATCATCCTTTCTAAATATGCATACATCCCTTGTTTAACTTCATTATCTGCTTTGAGATTAGGTTTGTAATGCAACATTGGATTAAGATAGTAGCCAGCAGCATGCAAAGGCCTATACAACTGTTTGTCCCATCTACTATCTATAATCTTCTATAAAGGTTGGTAGCTTAAGAAAGAAAAGATTAAATTAGTTCATAAATAAATACTTATATACTGCTTATATGAAATAAATCAATCTAATATATTTTATAAAATTATACCTTTTTCTCTTATTATTGTAGCTAATTTGAATTTTCTCTTTTGCCTGATCCATCGCTTCATAGATATAGCCCATGGCTGGCTTCTCATCAGAATCCACCATAGGCAAGACTTTAAGTAATTGAAAAGCACCCTTAAGACAAATAACCAAATTCTTCCAAAAGTCCCTATTTGTGACTATATTTTCAACCAATTTCCCATCTTTTGTCTTGGAAAATTTACTATCCTTCCATTCCTTAGAAGTGAACATCCTATACAATTCTCCCTTCTTATCATTCAAGCAACCCAAACACAAATATGATGTTGCAAAGCGAGTGACACCAGGTCTTATCAACTAACCTCCTGCAGTATAATGATGCAACAAAGTTATAAGACCCGTCCTAGCATAAATGTAAGTTGTGATCTTTTTACCCGAAGCAATAGTCTCCTTATGCATAGGTATCTTGCTCTCGAAATCCTCTAACATTAGATCAATACAATGAGCTGCACAAGGTGTCCAATAAAGCATATTCCTCTTGTCCATCAACATTTGTCCAGCCAACTTGTAATTTGCAGCATTGTCTGTTACAACTTGAACAACATTTTCTACCCCCACTTCCTCAACGATGTCATCCAACATTTTGAAAACTTTATCAGATGTCTTTGAAATTCTAGATGCATCAATTGATTTTAAAAATAAAGTTCCCATAGGACTATTGACTAAAAAGTTTATGATAGTCCTCCTCTTTTGGTCAGTCCATCCATCACTCATTATTGTACATCCAATTTTTTCCAAGAAGCTTTATGCTCCACCAATATGCTATTTATTGACTCAACTTTTGTCTTTAAATGTTTACCTTGAATGTCATGATAAGATGGTGGCTTATATCCTTTACCATATCGGGCAATCATTTCACACATCTTTATAAATTCTTCATCTTTTACAACGTTAAAGGAGATAGTATTGTTGTAAAAATAAGTTGCAACTTGTAGGTCAGTGTCCTCTTTTTCTTTTTTCTTAAAAGCATTGTTGATAGTTGATTGAGAAGTTATCCCCCTCTTGAAAATATTTGCAAGACTTGAAGATTCAACTTTTTTTCTTTTACCATCTTCCACATCAACCTCTACCACATCTTCACTTAGAGTTCTATTCTTGATGAGTTGAGTTTGCAATCTATGAACAATGACCCACATTTCTTTGCGAACTTCATCAGGAACAGATACACAAGGTTCAACATTACTATTTGTCCCTGCTAAATGATGCTTAAATCGAAAAACACCGCCGCTATACTCGTGATGACAATAGTTGCACTTGATCTTTCTTGATCCATCGTTTACGGGAGTACCATGTTGCCATCCCACATCTTGTCTGTGACCAGGAGCATTTTTTGCAACTTTCTTATTTTTCACATTTTTAACACCTGAATTTGTTGGAGGAACCGACATACTACTACTACCACCAGTCATCTGTCCGATTAAAAAATAAACAAAGACAAAAACTAAGACAAATAACTTTAATAAAAAATATATAAATTGAAAAGGACAAACATATTAAAAATTCATGTGTTTAATATTTTTTAATAAGTATTATATTTCAAAATAAAAATAAAATTAAAAAAATAAAATAATTTAAAAATCTCAAAAGAGTTTACTAATGTTCTACATTACAAACTAAGAAAAAGTCCTTAGTCATGTCTGTCTTCTTGGTTTAATCAATAGTGCTTTATGACTAAATAACAAACTATGAAAAAGTTAAGGAAAAAAAGTAAATCAATTATAAATTAATAAAACTAATAATCTTATTTGTAACTCTAGTTTGTCATTCTACTTTATCACACCTAAAGAAAACCGTAGAAAGTAGAATTAGAAAAATCTAATAAAATAATAATCTGTTAAAAACAACAATAGTAGTACATTATTTTGTCACCCACATGGCCACATACTCACAGTCACACCACTGCCATCATCACATGCTTTTGGAAAAGTTAGCATTAAAAAAATATTGAAAATTGTCATTGATATCACGTGGGAAGTACAAAAGTGTTACAGTCTTGCAGAGCATTAAAACCATATAAACAAAGTTACAAAACAGCGAACGAAAACGAAAAACAGAGTAAAGCGAAAACGAAAAACAGAGCAAAGCTTTGGCTTACTTCTTTCTTCTTCTCGTATCAAGAATCGAAAACGCCGCCGCAGAGAATATCAGTGCAAAAGGAAGTTTGGATTTAGGGCTACTAAAAGTATGTATTTATAGCAAGCGGGTTAAACCGGGTTGCACTTGACCCGTGTAAAAAAGCCTATTTTTACAGATTTACGATTTGTTTTTTTCTTCAAATTTCGAAATTTAAGATTTTGCCGAGATTTCAGCTTCATCACGATCTTGCTTGCGATCCAGATCGGTGGAGGTGATTGAGATCCCAAGATCGTGCGATTCTACGATCTGGATCGCGATCTTGACAACATTGATTAAAAGGGAGAACTAAGGGTTCTCCAACCAGATTACAAAAGAGAAATGGGAAGTCCCCACCAAGGAAAAATACTAACCAATTACATTACGAGAGATAGTACAACGATTCCTTACAAAACTCGTAAAAAGAATAATTGGGATGAGTAATTTTCCCGCAATACGACCATCTCCAAACCAACATCTTTATATTCCAAACGGTGTTGTTAACATTCCAAGCCTCTTTGGGAAAACAAATACCATTCCTAACCAACCATAGGCACCAAGTTGTAGCAAATCAAACTATATCCAATTTTCTATCCAACACCAATTTACTATGAAAGAAAAAGTGCCAATCCATAAAATTTGATAAATACTCTTCTTCAAAAAAAGCCCCTTTACCCATCCAAAAAGCTATTTCACTCCAAATATTTTTTATACCAAACAACCAAAAAAGAAATGATCCCTTGTCTCCACACTGTTACCACAAAAAATAAACCTTAATTCTTCTAAAGGAAAAGACATACCTCGAATCACCAAAAGGTCCTTCATAGGAAGTCTATATGAAATAGTCTCCATCCAAAAGCCTTTACCTTGAAAGGAACTTCCATTTCCCACAAAAATCCCAAAGCTTCCGCGTGGTTAATGGGAGGGCCATACAAAATTCGGGACTTCTCGTAGAAATCATAACATGAAGCTACCGTGAATTCCCTCTCCGGATTTCCGGACCAAACCACTGTATCCTTTCCTACCGACCACCCATTAAAGTTCTCCAAGCAGCTCTTTAAAGACAACAATTGAGCCGATAGCACTGGGTCCTCCACCATGAATCTGGGCAACCCCAAATCCCCCCACTTCCACACTTCTTCCAACCACCCCCCATTGCCGCCACCGACACATTCTGTAAACGGGAAATATTAGCATAATGTAAATTTAATTTTTGGCGCTTAGGATATTTTTACTTAACATTGCAATCCATATACTCTTATGCATATGGAAATGAGCAATTGGAGTATAAAACTTATTCTGAATATTAATATGTACGCTGACAAATATTTGTGCAACTCCTATCCTATCTTTTACTCCTTTGAGTCAGGGATGAACAAAAAAACACCAATCGACCGAATCCGAAGGTTTTTTTGACCCAATGGATTGGTTCGGTTTGGTTGAACGGATGGGCGGGTGACTTATTAGGGTCTAGCCGGTTTATTTTGGTCGGTTTTGGTTTTTATTTTTGGGCCCGTCAGAATCTGAACCCGACCGAGCCCATGAACATATGTCTTAAAAGCATGGCCCAATCCAACCCATTCCATTCTGAAACCCTAGCATAAACGAAGTACTTCTCTCACTCTCTTTGTTAATGCGCTGTTCCCCTCTTCTCTTCCCCCACCTCAAACCTCACCACCTACATCTTGAATGTTTGTGTGGCATTCCATATCTTCGTCTTTCACATCACCACCACCATCTATGTTCGTCATCGACGCTCTCATCTTGGTCTCTCACATCACCATGCATCTAAATCATCATTAATTTGTTCATCATTTTGCTATCTTGTCATGATAATTTATGGTTTGTGGTTAGAGCTTGAGATTTTTAAAAAGGATTTAGATTTACTAAACTTCTAAATGATTTATAACTTTTTATTTGTGATTAGGGTTAAGGGTCACTGAAATAGTTAATGGTTTAGCAAAAAACTTTGGGATTAGGGTTAAAATAGATTTGTATCTTGTGTTTATATTTTGTGCTTTTTGTCTTGTGTATTTCTTGATCTTCTATTTTCGAGTTTGATTTTTATCTTCATTAATATTTGTTTTGATGATTTGCAGGTAATAATACTAAAATCAAATGAAATCAGATTTTCCTTACCTTAGAACTCTATATCAGATTCTATCTGATCCTTTGATTTTTAGACTATGAAGGGCTACATCAACAAAGTGTTGGTGGGTGTCAAAGTATTGATATTATAAAATACCTATTTATGCATTTCTTTCATAATTTTTTCCTAGTATATTGCTAGCTATTGTTATCGTTAAATTGCTAAAGTGTCAAACTCTGTTTTACTGACTATAATAACAGAAGATATATATATATATATATATATATATATATATATATATATATATATATATATATATATATATATATATATATATATATATATATATATATATATATATATATATATGGGATGTATCAAGTAGGAAGAATTTTTAAATAAGAGATAAGAAGATTCAATGCTAACCATTAGATTAATCAAGAGAGAGAATTAAATTAGTTATTAAAATTTTAATATAATTATTATTTCTCTCTCTTGATTAATCCAATGGTTAGCATTGAATCCTCTTATCTCTTATTTAAAAACTCTCCTACTTAATACATTCCCTATATATATATATATATATATATATATATATATATATATATATATATATATATATATATATATATATATATATATATATATATATATATATATATATATATAGAGAGAGAGAGAGAGAGAGAGAGAGAGAGAGAGAGGAGGGATATTCTTACTCCAAGAGTAAGTTATCAAGACTTACTCCTCATCATAACCATTGATTCTTATCAATCTAATGGTTAAAATTAATGAGTATTATTTTTCTCTCTCCACATTTAATTACTTATTAATTTTAACCACTAGATTGAAAAGAATCGATGGTCATGAAGAGGAGTAAGTCTTGATAACTTACTCCTGGAGTAAGAATATCCCTCCTCATATATATATATATATATATATATATATATATATATATATAATAACCAAAATCCAACAAACCCATAACACATCCCAAAATATATCTCATTAATTGATAGAATAAAAGATATTATTATAACCTTATGATTCAGAGGATGGTCGAAATCAGAAAGTACGCCAGAGACGTCTGCACGGTGTCAATGAAAAGGAGGAGGGGTGCACAATTGAGAGGGTTTTTATATTGTTCCCCGGCGCTTGGCCATTTGTCCATGTATTGGGCTAGATCGCGGATCTAGGCCCAAACCGTGTGACTGCAAAGTTTCTCCGAGCATGTTGAGGAATCTTGGGAGGTTGTCCGTCACTAGCCGTTGTATAGGAAGAGAAGTGCTCCTGTTTGGCAGAAGGGCTTACCGAGACGAGGATGTTCGACTAGTCAGCGGGGAGCAAAGCGTCTGCCTTGTCGATGGCGAGGAGGTCAAACTGGTCGATGGCAGCAGGTTGCGTTGTCCTCGGCACAGAAGAGGAGAGAGTCCGACTGTCGGGCAGGGGAGATGACATTCCTACTACCCTTAGGGGGTTGGGTCAAGGCTAATGAGTTGTCTTGGGGCAGGAGCCGATTTAGTCATGCCTGACCATTGGGTTAGTCCATAACGCCTTATAATATCTCTCAAATATTATAAATAGTTTATAATATCTTTTAGGCTATTATAAATATATATCTTATAATATCTCTTAGACTATTATAAATATCTTATAATATCTTTTTATATTAATTTATATGATCTCTAAATTAATATAAAATATTCTAACATTAATGAATGGATCAATGAACTGAACCGACCAAGTTTGATAGCCGTGATCCACTCAGACCAGACTAGTTTTTGACTTTATGATTTCTGGCAATTTGAAAACATATTTTCTTTCTCTTCATCAACAAATGGTTTAAGGCATACTTCAAGAATCTCCACCTTGACTTTAAACCGTGTTGATACCAAATTAACCATCAACAACATTGTTGCTCCCTACCATGTTGAAACTATAATCAATAACCTTGATCAAATCCAAGTCACACTTAAATCTTGATATCGCCATTTGCATCCACTAGTTTCCAATTACCTTTTTCTGCCTAGTTAATTTAACAAGCCTACAAGTATAATTTTTCAACCACCCTTGACTCTAACTATTTTCAAATGCCTCCCTGAAGGTTTTTCTTTTTTTATTTTGCAGTCCTTCAGCCACATTTAAAACATAATATCCAAGTCTAGCATAATTGTCCCTTTGAGATGCTACAATAACTCTTATTGCCTTATAATGACTCAAATGATAATCAAAGATCTCGATAACTGTTCCCACACTACTACTAGTATCCATAGTAGGAAACTCCGCCTCAAACTGAGTTTTCTCCGTTATAGTTTCTCCCAAGTTTCTCCCTTGATTTTTAATATTCTCCCTCTGGAGAAATTCTCTAGCAACCAAGTAAGTTGTTTTACCATTTAGCTCTTCCTCAAAAACTCAATAACAACTAAACAGTAGCCTGCATTTTTATCCCTTGATTTCTGCAAAATTCATTATACTCCCGTGAAACTTTCTCAAGGCATTCATAACGCCTTAAACCCAAATCCCATATTTTTTCCTTGTCATGAAAGCCTCCAATAGTTATTGATGAATGAATGGTAATATTTACACCTTCTGAAATATATATAACCCACATATTTTAGAATCCTTAGCAATAATAACTTCATCATGAGAAATCTTCAACACTCCATATTCAACGCTAGTACAATAGCATAGATCATCAAATATACTTATAGATAGAGATGTCAAATAGGCCGGCCCGGCCTAGCACGCTTCGGCCCAGTGGGCCAATAGGTTTAAATGCGCTAGTACGGCCTGATTCCTTAATGGGCTACATAAAATGAGCCCGACCCATTTCACAAAAGCCGGTGTGGCCCGATGGGCCTTCTTGGCCCGTATTTCAATATTATAGTTTTAATTTTATAAAAAAGATGTAATGGATAAATGCAACATAATATAAGTAGAGAATCATAAACGTATATAAATGATGTTTAAAATATGTATCCCTATATATATATATATATATATATACCACAAAAAGCGTCCATGTAAAAGTACAAAGTAACTTAATATTATCACCAATACTTATCAATTTTCTCTTTATCTTACAACCATTTCATTGATCACATTGATCGTGACTTTACGTGTCTATAAATCTGATAACTGCAAGTGCACAGTCGTGTCGTGTAGTTTTAAAAGATATCAAATCCACAGGGACTATGATTCGATCTACCGTTATCTAAGGTTACTATGTAAAGCTAAGGCTACTAATACTTGGGTTGTTTCTAACGGGAAAATTTATAATATTAATTATAAGGATATAATAATAAACGAATATCAGTATGTATTTCGTTTAACTTAGGTGATCCGAAGGTCCATTGGCTATGGTTCTTATTTAATTAAAAATCTCTATTAACTATGTCGTTTAAAAGCCCTCCTCTCAAACTCTCGCTCCGTTGATTTAGACTACTATCCTAACTCGTAATGTACGCTCTCGCCATCCCATTAGATTTAGAAAAGCTTTTTGAAAACATCATATTTAATAAAATGCTTGCTTCATGAAGACGTTACCTACTTAAATCTCCTAGTCTCAAACTCTCGCTCTGTTGACTCGGATCATGCTAGTATTTCCTAACGTACGCTCTCACTGTCCCGCGTCGGGTTTAAAAACACTTTTTGAAAATAAATAAATTCTAATTAGTTTTAATACACTTTCTCCATCCTTAAAACTAATGTTCTATGTCTATTATCCAGTTAGAGATCTCAAACTCTCGCTCTATTGATTTTAACTTTTATCAGTTCTAAAATCTCAAACTCTCGCTCTGTTGATTTTAGAACTTTAGCAAATTAAATTAGACACAAAACCAAAAACAAGTGATATTTAATAAAACATATTTAAGCCAACTTATTTCAGATCCCTACAGTTAACTTACTCTACATTCCGATATCTTAATCGAATTAGCCAGACATATTGATATGGTTAAACATGTATAAATTGGTTCGGTTCATAATAATAGGCATATTAGCAGGCGTACAATATATTATGCAATAATAATTAAAACAATAAATAGAGACCTGAATAATAAAATCTGAATTAATTAAACTTGGAATCTTCGAGTGCTTGAACTTCCACCACATATCGGTTGGATCGTTCTTCAGAAAATTATTCGGCATAAAATAGTAAATCAAGGAATAAAAAAAACTAAATCCAACGTAAGGTTAGATTTATTGAAAGTTCACAACAATTTCTGGTGTAGAAATTGCTGTGAGAAAAGAATAACGGAGAAATAAATTGCGAAGAAAATAACGTATTCAAAAAATAAAATTGGCAGAGTTTTGTTGCAGAAATTCCAACCCCTGATAATGAATTATCAGTCTCCTTTTATAGGTGAATAGTGACGGTTCTTTCTCTCCCACGATGCGCTTTTTCTCCGTAAGAATAGTAACCTATTGACTCAACGTTGAGACGTGTGTCTCCTCTTTTTGAGTTTGACTTGGTGAAACACTTGGAGACGTGTGTCTCAAGTGGAGAACTTCAAGGAAGGTTTGAGATGGGCGTCTTCACCTTGCGACGTGGCTTGGGCCCTTGGAGACGGGCGTCTCCATGTGCTGAGGTGGCAACTTCAGCTGCTATGTGGGCTGGGCTTCTACCATTCTACTTTTGGGTCTTCTGTTTTGCACCTTCTATTTGCTTTAGCACCTCTCCTTTCTTCTCTTGAATAAATATGGATCGATTTTGCTCTATTTCTTCTTCTTTTCACAAATATGCGCACACATACCCATGTTATGAAACAAAGGGAAATACCCGCACAATACCATAATAAAACAATATAATTAAATGAAAATGCTAATAATATTTATGGAATTTAAGCTAAATATATGATATAAATTCGTGTTATCACACATCATCTTGAAAAATAATAAGTTCAAGGTCAACAAACATTTTAAATCTGACCATACCAATACCATGAACCTATCATGACTTATTATCATCATGGAGAACAACTCCACCTTGCATCATCTCCAAAGTTTCAAAGTATTAGATTCTTGGATACATATGATAAGAGCAACCTGAGTCAATGGTGAAACCATCTTCAGTTTCCAAACTCGATACTACTAGTGATTCGTCATCCTCAAAACTTTTCTCACCCAAGGAAACTCCAGCTTGAACAGAATCTTCATTGACCGTTCTCTCAAGATAACCCCTTTTAAAGTGACCGATTTTCTGACAATTAAAACATTTTACCTTTGACTTGTCAGACCTCTTTGATTTGGATATCCCTTTACACTCACCTCCTCCTCTTGACACATTTAAGCCTTCACCACTATCTTCAATCTTCAAATCTTTCGACTTTGAAAATTCCTTGGATTTCATCGCCATCTGGACTTCATCCATAGTAATAGTACATTCCTTACCATAAAGAAGGGAATCCTTAAAATTCTCAAAGGATCTGGGTAATGAAGTCAACAAGAGCAAAGCCTTGTCCTCCTCATCAATCTTCACTTTAATATTCTCAAGATCATCGATAATCTTATGAAGTTCTGTAAGCTTCTCAACTATGTATTTGTTCTCCACCATTCAGAATGAATAGAGGTGTTGTTTTAGATACAGCCTGGGAGACAAAGACTTTGTCATATACAATGATTCATGTTTTGCCCACAGAGCAACTATAGTTTACTCCTTGGCGACTTCTCTTGGAACTTTATCTCCGAGGCACAAGATAATGGCACTCCTAGCCTTATCAAACATCTTAGTCTTCTGTATCTGTGTAAGCCCTGCAGACATGAATATTTCACTCATCAAAGCATCGATACATTTCTCTTGAATTAAAATTGCTTGCATCTTAATTTTCCACAACCTGAAGTCGTTGTTACAAGAAAATTTCTCGATCTCCCATCTAACCATGGTGCTCATTTGTAAATAATACCTCTTTTCTCCACGCCCACTGCACCACTTGTTGTGAATTACGACAAAATTTAATAATAATTTGTAAGGAAAAGAATAGTAGCAACCAAAATAAATGGTTACAACAATAATAATCCGTACACATATAATATAACAGAATAAGGAGAGAAAAAGATAAAGGTTTGTTTACTTAGTTCGATAAAACAATCTACTCTGGGGGAGAGAGCAACTCTTCAATTGGAGAGAGCAACTCTGCAATTCACTATACTCAGAAAGTTGTCACAAGAGATTACAGATGAGTTACAACAAAATAGCCTTCGCAGTTCCCAAAGAACAAACTCTATTTTCTACCCAAGTGTTTCCCAACCCCTTCCACTCTCAGTATAAGAATCACTCAAACCCAAGGTGTTTAAAAGTATTTTCCAATCCCCTTAAATAACTCCAAATGTTTTCCAAAAAACTTTTGCCTTTCTAAGTTTTCTCTTGAAATTCTCTAAACACTTATTCTCCCTTATTGTAAAATCTAAGATTGTCACACTATAATAACAGAAGAGGTATATATATTTATACTAGCCAAAATCTATCAAATCCATAAAAAATCCCATAACATGTCTCTTTAATTGTTAGAATAAAAGATATTATTATAACCTTATAATATCTCTCAAAGTATAAATATTTTATAATATCTTTTAGACTATTATAAATATATATCTTTTTATATTAATTTATATGATGTCCAAATAATATAAAATATTTTAACATTAATGATTTGATCAATGAACCAAACTGACCGAGTTCGATAGCCGTGAAGCGCTCGGACCAGACTACTTTTTGACTTTATGATTTTTAGCAATTTCAAAACATATTTTCTTTTTCGTCATCAGCAAAGATTTTAAGTAGGGGTGGCAAAGTGAGTCGGCCGCCCCGCCGTGCATTATGCATTATGCCCGCAAAAAAATAAAAAAAAAAACAGGGCGGGCAAGCCCGCCAAATTGAAATGGGCATAATAACCTAGATCGCCCACCAAGGTGATAGGTTGGCGAGCGCGAGCTTGCCTGCCTATTATTTTATTTATTATTTTTTTCATTTTTTAATAGACTTTTTACATTTTAATTAAATTTTTCACATAATTTTTAGAATAATTTTTTAAAATGCATTTTTTAACAAATTTTATATTAAAATATTGCATATTTTCACAAATAGATTTATAAAATAAAACCATTAAGACTCTTAACTGTAAGTCAATAATACTATATAAAGCACTCTACGTATTCATTATAATACACATCTAATCATTGAATCGAAAAATTTCACATAGTACCCCTGCGATTATACCTATAACCCTACACACACAAAAATATGGACCAAAATATCCTCGTATAAATATTACGTATTTTAAAAATTCTCAATTTTTTCTTACATTTCAGAAATTTTTTCAAAACATCCAAAAATTTATAAATCGGAACACTTTTTCAAAGTCTTCCGGTTTAAAAAAAATACACCATAACACTTAGAAAAAGAGTTCCGATAATTGTTTAAAATGGTGTTTGCAGCAACGTTCCGGAACACTTACTTAAAGTGTTCTAGTGGTTAAATTATTTTTTTTAAAATAGTCTATAGACAGCGTTATAAATCGTTGCGTACAGTTATTTACCAAAAGAGAGAAAGTGTTGCCTAAAGTAATTGTGAAATATTGACACGTGCTTTTTAGAAAATATACTTTAGGCAAACGGTTTTATTTATTTGCCATTTATTTTAGGCAACGGTTGTAACCGTTGCATAAAGTCAAGGATTATTTTTAAAAATAAACTACCTCAACACTTATTTGAAAACTACCGGAACTCTTTTTCTAAGTGTTTCGGTGTGTTTTTTTTCTAAATCAAAAGACTTTGGAAAAGTGTTCCGATTTAAAAATTTTTTGTGTTTTAAAAATTTTTCTTGAAATGTGAGGAAAAAGTGAAAAATTTTAAAAATATGTATTATTTATACAAAGGTATTTCGATCCAAATTATTTTCATGTAGGGTATAAGAATATATATAAGGATACAAAGTAAAATTTTCATTGAATCAATACAAAACAATTAAATCATCACTTACTTGATTTCTCTCTCTTAGAATCAACCATACTACTTCTCAACATAGAGCAATTCTTGCATAGACACGACCCTAAATCCACATTCTTAGGCACAACCAATAAAAAAAGCCTTTTTTTAAATTTATTTTAATTTTCATTTTGTTTTTAATTGGATTCATGGGGTGATTGAGATTATGAAAGAGAGAGAGAAAAATCAATATTTATTTTTTTAATTAATTAAAATTATGTAATTGGTTGTGTGTAAAACAATTTCTTAGGTATGTGTCTACCTAAGAATTTTCCCTCAACATAAATCAAGCCACAATTACGATTATGAAAATTAAAAAAAAATATTAGAAAAATTAAGTTAGGAAAAGGAAGACAATGCCATTCAAAATTCAAAGTTGAATAAAACTTAAAATAAAAATGTTACAAAATGGAAATAACATAACAAACATTAAATCAACTATTATTGTCTTGCTTGTCCAATGCCAAATTTGCTATAACAATCATCAAACGCACCACAAAATTTGAATCCATGGTCATTTATCCTCCTTTTCTTCAGTAAACATGTGAGCCAAACCATTCGTTAGAGCAGATGTTGAAGTCAAAGCCGCATTCAATATGCTAAGACACTGCAACAAACAATAAGGTAGTATAAGGAATAGATAAACTCCAATTAAAAAATATCAAAAAACATTTCCTAGTAAACCAATATCAAAACGTTAACAAACATGAAGAAAAATTTCAAAATGGTTTACCTCTTTGAATCCAATGACGACAACTTTTTCCTTCAAATCATTAAGAGGGGTTTTCAAACGGGCAAGTAAACTTAAAGCTGAAACTGGTGACAATGGTGACACCACCAAATCATCTGTAGCAACATACATACCTGGACCCTTCACATAACTTTTGTAAGGGTTCACAATATTTGGATTTAAAAATTTCCTAAAACGGCCACTATTACTTTCATCACGTTTAAAAAATTTAATATAACTTTCACACTCTTTATAACATTCAAAAAAACCTGTTCCATGAATTGGTAATATCTGCTTGCTCAGTTCAACACTCTTTATAAGCTTGTACTTAGCTTCGCATGATATGGAATATTTGTCTTCATTCAAAGATATACACTTATACAATTCATTGATGCTTTCGATGGAACAATTCCCTTGAAATATTCGAGCAATTCCTCCCAATGGAAAAGTAAGAAAGCTTAGAAGTAAATTTGCAAAATCTTGTTCTCCTTGTGCGTACAATACCTTGCCATCTGATTTTCTTATTACTAACTTCAGAGTCATTTGTATTTTATTACGAATTTCAACATAAGGCAAGAAAAACCTGGAACATCCAAGGGAAGGTTTCTTCCCTAAAAACCAATCTGTCAAAGTTGACTTAGGAAGCAAATAACACTTTAGAAGATCAAGTACCTATGTCATATATTAATAATAGTTATAATCAATCAAAAAATTTAGAGTGAGAGGAGTTGGAAGAAAAGTTACCAAAAAAAAAAAAAACAATACTAAATACAATACCTTTTCTTTAGTAACATTCAGAGCTATTTCTTTTACCGAACTAGGACATTGTATACCAAATTCCTGCAGCATACTAAAGCTTGTAAAGTCAATACCGTTTGGTACGACAGTGAGATCATCAGTGATGACAAAAGTAACGAAACTCTCAACAAATCCTTGACCTAAATGTTCAAAGAAAACGGGACGGGTAAAAGAATAGCCACAGCGACACTTATGTTTATCTTTGAATGCTGATATGGTAATATCACGATAAACACATTTACTAAAGTTGTTACTAGGGGTGTTCGCGGTGCGGTTTGGTTCGGTTTTGAGCATAAAAGCCATCCTAACCGCGAGATAAAAATGCATGCGGTTCGGTTTGGTTCAGTTGATTTTTAAAAAGTCATCCAAACCAAACCAAACCAAACCAATGCGGTTAGGATCGGTTCGGTTGACTGCGGTTTACACTATAAAATAAAAATGTACTGAAATAAAAAGAAAAAAGAAAGTAATTCAATGTCAATATAATATATGATATTATACCATACAAAAGAAATTATATTACAAGAACAGTAGAGAACTAAAAATACATTATAAATGAAATACATATACAAAAACTAAGTGGATTATGCCAAAACTTAAATTAATAAATTAATTATTAAAATTCAAAATGTTAGATGTGGCTGTGTGCAATTGAATTTGGAAAGATAATAAATTAATTATAAAAATTTAAAACTTAAGTTAAATATGCGGTTTGGTTCGGTTCCGTTCGGTTTCGTGAAATAAAAACCGCAAACCAAACCAAACCGTGCGGTTCAGTCCTAAAACCATCCAAAATCATCCAAACCAAACGCGGTTTTTTGCGGTTTCGGTTTGGATTGGTTCGATTTGCGGTTTTGCTTTTGGATTGGTTCGGATACGATCACCCCTAGTTGTTACATGCAAAGTACTTGGTAGGTGGAGTGTCATCAATGTTGAGTTTAAGAGTGTTGCAATAATCTTCAGCTGAGTTACTTGGTTCCAGCAGAACTTGTTTGATAGTGTCCGTACTCAAACAACCTTCATCCAGATCAACCACACTTTGATAGAGTGAGTTTAGACAACCAACAGTGACTGGCCCAATGCTAGATTCCTTCTCTACAAGTCTAGCAACAGTTCCTAAAGGGATTGTTAAGAAGCTGCAAAGAATGTCTACAAAGTCCTTACCAGCTTCAGCAAACAACACTTTGTTACCCTTTTCATTCAACACAAGCTTCAAGGAAACTTGCACCTCTGCTTGAGTACTAGTAGCGGCCATGGTAATTGATACAAACAAGAAAATGAAAGGTTTGGTCTGGACTTATGTTTGAAGTGCAAATTACGTTTTGAGCATTCGTATTTAAAGGTAGATAATGGGATTTCAAGTTCACTTAACTCTTTGGGTTTACTATAAAACTAAGCACCGGTAATTTAAAAAGTTTAATTCTATTTATTTTCAACTAATTGAAAAAAAAATTATTTGAGCGTTGGAAACTTAAAATGACGGCAATAATGAATGCATCAAAAGGTTATGCGAAGCAACCATTGCATTTACGAGTAACAAGATCAAAATTTTATTAGCATGACTTTTCTTATAAAGGGACTATTCAATGGAATACAATTAACCTGAACATGAAACGAAACGTTTTTTTACAATGAAATTCGTTATGCGTTAAGGAACCGATGTTATAAATGGCCAAGAGTTTAATTAGGGGATATTTGCCAAGAGTTTAATTAAGGTATGTTTAGTGGAGTGTGTTTGGAAGAGATTGAGAGATATTATACTTTTATGATTTCAATTACATGCAAAATTAATATTTCCATTATAAATAATATTATCTCCGGTCCGATTTATAATAAAAAAATTGTTTTTTAATTCGTTTAATAATAAATGTATTTGGATTGTATCATAAACATGGATGTTCGCTTTATCTATTTTTTATATTCCTTTAACTTCTATGATGTAAAGTTTTCAATTCTTGTCTATTCCTTGATATAATAGTTGCTATTTGTCATATGTTATAAATATGGTCGATGTTGCAATGTTAAGGAAATTTGAATAGAATAATATAAGATCATTTTTTCTTCATATTTAACCAAAATGCAAACAAATTTTAGTCAATGTTAATCCCAAAAACATAACAGTTAACGATAAAAGAGGTAATAATATATCAATTTTTTAGTTCTTTAAGTAAAAACAATAAAGATATGGATTCATATTACAAGTATCAATGACTAAATTATTAAATATGACATCATATTTTCAGTTAGATAACATTAATATATTTATAACTTATAATCATTTATCAAAATTTAATTGATGTGTTTGGAATATGAAACATAATATAACTTATTTTGCCGTTCATAAATATTCACGTAATTTCAATCAATAGCTGATATTTTATAGATATATTCACATATACCCGTCAATTAATTTTATAACTTCAAATATATAAAACAGTAACAAAAGAAATAGTTAAAAGATAGACATTAAAATGATCCGTCAATCACTTATCTCATAGATACGTTCATATCTACCCGTCAATTCAGATGAGTTAAGAAACCTCAGTTGAATCCAAATGAGTTAATTCTAAAAATTTATTAAACCTATTTAAGATATTAGCTCATTTTTTCAAACGTAAAATGTATATTAAACCCCCGTTAAATACTTAAGAGTTTCTACATTTAATGTATATTATTATAATATAAAAAAATATAATATTATAAGTTTAAAAAATATATTTTTAATTAAGAAATTAAACATAATTAGAGAATAAAATTTATTAAACCTATTTGAGATATTAGCTCATTTTTTTCAAACCTAAAATGTATGACATCTTCCGTCAAATATTAAAATTTTATAGGTTTAATGTACACTTAAAATATTTAAAAATTAAACAAATAATAAAAATAGGGCAATGCTAACGAGTGCCCTAGGTGCACTGGTTAAGAGTATAAAAATAGTATGTTTTGTTATTAATACTTGTATTCATTGCATTAAAAATAGAAATAATTGACTTCTTTTGAGTAACAAAATTTATGCTTTATTGAAAATATTTGTATTTAATGAATTGAAAATTGAAATTATTAATTTATTTATACAATATTTTCTTTATTTGGAAACCTTAAACAGTGTCCGGGGACACTCGTTAGCATGACCCATAAAAATATGAATATGTTAATAAAGTAATTAGATCTATGTACAATTATAAAAAAATAAAAATTTAAAACCTATGTATGGTAAATAATATATATTTATTCTCATATATTTAAAATAATCACATTAAATAGTCTCCGTTGGATAGTGTAATAAATATAAAATCTCAAATTTAAAATGCTTTATAAATTATTCATGTTTATAAAAACAATCGTAGCTTATTTAATTTATAAAATAGACTATATTAATAAATTATTCATGTTTATAAAAACAATCGTAGTTCATTAATATATTTTTAACATGATAACAATTATGAAGTTAATTTGAAAATATTCTTAAGAAGTTTTAGTTATTTCATAAGTTTACTAAAATTACAAAATCTAAATTAATTTTGTTTTGTTTTAATATAAAAGTCTAAATAATTTCAAAATAAATTTTATCTCAAATAAAGATCTAAATAATTACAAAATAATTTTTATTCTTATACTGTTATAATGAAAAATTAAATATTTAACTTTGGAATAAAAAAAATTATAAATTGTAGTAAAAAGTTATAAATTTTATCTCTATTGTTTTAGATTTGTTTTTATTAACCTTTTTTCTAATAATCTAAATGATTACAAAATATATTTTATTTCAAGTTAGAACTTTTAACTTTAATAAAAAAATTAAATAAAAAAACAAATTAGTAGTATAAAAAAATTAGTTGTATTATAAATAAATTTTATATTAATAATTATGAGAAATTATTTAGTTTTCAATTCAATAATAATAATTTCATTCAATATTATAATTATCATTTAATTGAAATTAAGATTTTAAAAAGTCTACCTTTTGAATGAAAAGCTAAAAAGATTGAGTTTCCATATCTGCATACTTCTCATCTTCCCGTGCGACCTTTCAAATTAATTGCATTGAGCAACAAAAAAAATTGATTTTACGTTGAAAAGTTAAAACGTGCCATTAGCCTTTAACATCATGAATTATTGACATATTTTAAACATAATTTTAATATATATATATATATATATATATATATATATATATATAAATATATATATATATATATATATATATATATATATATATATATATATATATATATATATATATATATATATATATATATAGAGAGAGAGAGAGAGAGGAGGGTTATATTGACTCCAAGAGTGAGTGATAATAATTTACTCCACATCTTGACCATTAATTATTTTCAATCTAATGGTTAAAAATAATAAGAAATTAAATGCGGAAAGAGAAAACTATTCCTTATTATTTTTAACTGAAAATAATTAATGGTTAAGATGTGGAGTAAGTTATTATCACTTACTCTTGGAGTCAATATAACCCTCCTCATATATATATATATATATATATATATATATATATATATATATATATATATATATATATATATATATATATATATATATATATATATATATATATATATATATATATATATATATATATATATATATCCACTTATATTACTTTAGGATGATAAAAAACACGTAAATGAAATTTATTTCATTTTTAACTCCTAAGAATTGTTTTGATGATATACATTAAAAATAATAAAAATCAATAAATATTATTTAATTTTATAATAATAGTGATTGATTTTGTAATCAATTTTTTTTTCTTTTTTGGTAATCGATTTTGTAATCAATTTAAAAGATGTAATTTTTTGTATTAAATACATAAAATATATTCCTATTTATTTGAACATTGAAATGACTATATTTCAATATTTTTTCTACCTACATAAAAAATTGATAAATATAATTATGTTTTCCACGTAGTGATATTTTTTTTTTGACAAATAGATAGTGACATTTAATCTAAATAAAAAGTTACACTTTACTCTATTGAAAATTGACTACTACACTTTATCACCATAAATAATTTTTAAAGTTATAAAATCATGAAATACTGTTTGATAGCAATATTCCAAAAATCAAAGTTGTAATACTTTTTATATATTATAATAGATAATAGATTTCATAACATCTGATCAACACGAAGCTATCATGTATATTTTTCTTTTGACACTTTCACATAAATTAAAAAATGTGATAAATGAAAGAGAGAATAATAATTTTACCAAATTATCATTAATGGTTATAGGTGTATTCAATTATCATTAATACAAAGTGAGAGAAATAGTAAATTTAGAGTATTAAATAGAGGATATAGGAAGATTAAAATTAAAATCAATAATATAAGAAGGGTAATTGTTTTAGAAAAGTCAATTTAACCTTGCTTATTTTTTGGCCAAATCATCATTTCGAGGCAAAATGTGTCTAACTTAACCAGATCTCAACCAAATGTCAGCTTTGGTTGCATGCTAAACACACTTTACCATAGTTTTGTATTGTAGTCAATATTATAACTAGTGTGATACCCTTGCGTTTGCACGGGTATCCGTCGTTTTCGCGCATTTAGATTGAAGAAAATAAAAGGTATTTGTAAAAGATTAAATTTGAGTTAAAATGGGAAAAGTTTTAAAAATACTAATATTAAAAATTTCTAAAATTGAAAATAAAAAGTAATTAAGAAAATAAAGTTTATATTGTTTTAGATTGAATAATACATCTATGCATTTAAGAAATGTAGAGGTTCCATTGAGAAATAACATGTGTAAAGAAAATGTATGGATTATAATCCATATAATGAATGAGCTATGTATTGAAAGGCCCATCTAACCGAAGTCCCAATAAGAACAGGACCAAACATTAGTTCATTTTGTTTTGTCGGTAATTTTCTGTTTGTGATGAGTACGACAATGGAGTGAGGTGTTCAACTATGTTATGGTCATTTTTTCAAACGTCATGTTCCCGTTAATATTCAATAGTTTGATCAATATTTTCATGTTCCCGTTAACATACAATAATTTAATCAGTAACTCATGTTTTCGTTAATATTCAATATTTTGATCTCTAACTGCATGTTCCCTTTATTATTCAATATTTTGATCAGTAATTCCATGTTCCCGTTATGTAACACCCCATACATAACTGACTAGTATATTATGCATGAAACGTTAAAATTGATATTGAGTACATACAAAAGCTATAGTTATAGAAAAACCCATATAAAATACAACATGAAATTCTACTAAATCTCAGTGAGTCCTCCTATCCTATGGGTCCACTCGGATCTACAAGGTACATGCATCAAAACCGAATCCACCATTAATCCGGGGTTGTCCTCACATCCGGTACAAATACGGAGCAAACACATGATTCGTCCACCATAGGAGTCATCATATCACAAGTACACAAATAGTACTCAAACATGTATGCAGACCCATACCCATGTACGGGGAATCCAGAAGTGGTAACAACCAAACTACCAAGGCTGCACACACACCCTCGGTGGGTTCACCCATGCCTATTTGCCAAGAGACTTGCACAAGCACCCTGCAAGAGTGATTAAATGGGTTCGCACAGGCCTACATGGCTGCGAGATGACCTTGCCTAAGAGGCGACACCGTCCCATTAACCATCTGTACGCACGTGGTGTTAACGGCAAGTGCAACACGCTGTCTCGACGCATGAGCCCATCCGGGTAGGAACCTAATGATATAGCCTACTTGGCATCACTAGAGATGGTTTACCTGTTATGCGTAGGCTTACTTAGCCGCATAACGCCACCATACCGAGCACGCAAGTGTGTTAACAGCAAGTGAGTAAAACCCCGTACGAAAACTCACGAGCACACTGCAACGGTAGTTCAGGTGTGTTAATCATACCAAGAACGCCAATGTGTTAACTGCAAGTGAGACACGCCTCATAGACTCTCACAAGCACATCGCAATGGTAATTGGAAACTAGTCCATATACAATGGTGCCTTACCACCTAGTAGTGGCCCACTTCGATTCTAGCATACCACACGCATAACAAGCGTCAATCACACAATACAAACAATTCCGTTCGTTTAACCAAAACGACAGTGTCCACAGGTTCCATGTATCATACATAATGGCATAACATTTTCAAACATGGATATACTATTCATAGTAGCAATAGGCATTCTATTCAATGCATGACATAATAATTATTAATCAATTGGTAAAGACATAAGTTCCCATACTAATTCATTGATTCACTAAGTGGGGATCCACTATTATTAAATCAAACATTCTGGTTTGGGGACCAATTTTATTAGAAAGTACACATCGCTAGCTTTCCAACGATATAAAGTTTGCGCAATTCCGATACCCGAGCCGAAAGTTACGAATTTCCGAAGTTTGCTGATTTTTCCCTCTGCGCCCAGGGTAACCGGTTACCCAGAAGCCAGTAACCGGTTACTGGCATGAAAAATGCCCAGAAACACAAATTTACACAGAGTAACCGGTTACCCAACTGCCAGTAACCGATTACCCTGAAGCAGAATCAATTTTCTGCATTTTTAAGGGTTCTAAACCAGTTCCAAACATCCTATAATTGATTCCCTGCACTCTCAATACAGTCCCAACGAAATTGCATCATATAAACACATTTAGGAACATCAGCATGCAAGGATTATAGCAGAACAAACATAATTATCATCATTGATTCCCTAATTTACTCACAATCCCTAAACCCCAAAAGAGAAATCCCTACATGCAAACCCCAAGTCACTATCTAAGTGTAACTCGGTGAACTGACTTTTTATTTTAAAGCAACAATGTTGCGGTGAGCATGAGTCGCCACCGACTTTTATTTTGTCCAATGTTAGGAAGGGCAAAAAGTACAGAAAAAGACCCTTTTGAAAGAAAGCGGGCTCGGGGGGTAAGTTATGAAAAGGGAAGGTGCAAGCACCCTTTTCATCCGTAGTTATCTACGGGCTCTTAATTTACTTAGCTCATGTTTGTTTTGTTTGTTTTGAATTGAAAAGGGACATAAGGACTTTAGCGTAAATGCGTAGCCTTAGTCTTTAAAAAAGTGTTGAAAAGATGTTTTTTTTAATAGAGCTAGGCATATTAAGAGCACTACCCTAGATTGGTCTTTTTCTATGCTTTTTATGATTCCCAGGATTATCCATACTATATAGAAGTAGGAAATCCTTGTTATATTGGACGTGTTCGGGACATCGAAGGGTCATCGTATGGTCGTTGAAGGCAACAAGTAGAGGAACCTTAGCATTTTAGCGGGACTATCATCATTCTTCGAGGGACGAGATCATTTACCGAAAGCAACCTTAAGGGACATCGTGGGACTATGATCTTTTATGATGATTTTATTCGAGGGTCATCGTTTTTCTAAGATACCTCTACATCCGAGGGACACGACCATATAATCGTAAGGCAACCAAGAGGGGCGTACCCTAAGGGTGAGTGAGTGCAAGTGTGTTATATTCGATTATTTATTTATCTTGAATTTTTAGTTAGCTAGCGATTGATTTTAATTTTAATCATACAATCCTAAACATACATCTAACATAATATATATGATAATAAAAATACGGAAATTAAAAATGCGGGAAAGTAAAGAGGTCCACTATAATTTTTTACATTTTTACCTATATACATTCTAATACTCAAATAAAGGCATAAACAAACACGCGTCATACAAGTGATTTTGAGATGAGAAAAGAAATCGAGGGTAAAATAAAATTAATTAGTGGTTAAAAAAATTACCTAATTAAATCCTAAATTTAATTTAATTATTAAGTTGAATTATTAAGTTAAATTACTAAATTAAACTGCTTAAATAATAAAAATTGTATCTTAAATTAATTAAAAAAAAGGAAAAAAATAATTGTTTTGGTTTGTTTGATTGGCTTGATTAAATTAGTGACTAAAAAAAATGATTTTTTTAATAGTTAATAAAGTAAAAAAAATAAGTAAGTAAAAAAAAACAAACAAAGGTGGGGCGCGTGATCCCCTGTGACAGTCTTTGGAGGGTCCATGATGGACCTGCGTTCTTGGCCTTTAGATCTGAAGTAATTGAGATCCAAGGTTCTGGATCTGAGGGCTCATGGTAAGGGTGCATGACTTGTGCACACAGGATCTGCAGAGAAACTTTGTCAAAATAATATGCAGGAGTCTGGGTGTCAAAATAATATGCAGGAGTCTGGGTATCGAACCCGCCTCCCCAATGTCAACAGCGTACCTCCTTTGCCATGCGTGCCAAACGGTTTTGCTGTTATAAATCCAATGGAATAATATAAAAATAAAAATTGGTCATCAAAAAGAGAAAGCCAAACGCAGCGTTAACACGGACCCCACTACGCATTGACTGGCCAATGAGGTCGCTGGATCGCGCCACGCGTGTTAGTCAAAAAGCCCACGCATACTATTCATCATCTTCCTCGTGATCACCTGCGGATTTACCCGCGGAAACAGTCGCGATTTTTCTTGCGGATTTTTCCGCGAGTTCTTTCTTTTTGTACCTGCGATTTCAAATCAAACACAATGCAAACTACACAAGATTAAAGGGCACCCAGATTTGTTAAATGGACGGTTGGGAGTTCAAAGGAACAATTATTTTCGGCTAATATGGCCTCTAACTAAGAGAACGAAAGCTTCGTGTGGTTATGCCCTAAGCATGGTGGATTCCACTCTAGGCATTATGGTTCGGTTCCATCGCTTCAAACCTTCCCCTATATTAAATGCAGACGTGATTGAATATGTCGTTTGACTTTGAATGGTACTGCAATCAAAGACACGAAAGTTGCTACTTCTTGAAAAAATTTGTGATTTTATAACACTCTTGGAGGCTAGGGTTTCGTGGTTGTGGAGGCTGCAATTGTTATGCTTATATATGGGAAAATTTAGGTCAAACAAAATGGGAGAGGGATCAAGCAAATTGATTGGAAAATATTTGTTCTTGATTATGCATGAAAACTTTCCAATTTTGTTGAAAATCTATTTTCCAACCTTTCTTTTCACGTGTTATGGGATCATGGAATGTATTGGGACATGTTTTACATGAATGGAAAGTTTTGGTGTGATTTGATTTTATTTATTTTGATTTTTATTTAATTTATAGTGAATTTAAATGAATAAAATCAAAATAAATATAATAAAAATAAAAATAAACCTATCAAATGGTTCTTGGGCTTTTAATAGGTTTGTATTTTCATGGGTGATTGAAAGAATATGGCCCATTACTTAAAAATGCAAAGTTCTTCACTTAAGTTTTCACGCCTTTCTTGAAAATCGACCAATTTGTATCAATCGTATCTCCCTCATTTTTTATCACATGAAGGTGTTCTTGCACATTTTAGAAAGCTCAAAGAGTCTACTAAAAGATACTTTTGGTTTCACCTTCATTGAACTCACCATGTTCATTTACCATCCTTTGAGAAAAAACGTCTTTTTGTTGACTTTCAAAGGGACCTATAATGTATTAGCTTGTATCATCCAACTGGTGCATTTCTTGACTTTAGACCCAACATCAAAGTTGTAGAAAATGAAATTTCCTTGAGAATAGGCTTTGGATGGGCAATTTTTGATGAACCATGTGAGAGTTATGATCGGTCAAAGTTCAGTTGACTTTCTCCTTAAAACCCTAATTTAGTAACTTCTTCCTTTGATGATTTTGGACTTGAATAGGAGAAATAGTATGGGCAAATTTTGGGGTATGACAGCTGCCCCTGTTCAATTTTCTTAAACTTGAGGATGTAGATTGGCTCGGGTGCCAGTCGGAATCTGAAGGTTGAAGGAGATTGAACACTAGAATACTGAAAAATTTGCCCTTGATGATGTAGGGACTTTTCACAGATGGGATTAAAGATGCCATCCAGCCATACGAAAGTCAGAATGAGTCGTACATTAGACTATATCCGAGCTTGAAGCATTGATAAGTATTTGTTGGGATCTGAAGGAGATGTCGGAAAGAGCCGTACATTAGACTACATTTGAAGAGTGAACCATAAAATATACTTCATTTGAGAGAATGAGTCATTCATTAGACTATATCTGAAAGCAGGACATCAGAACGAGCCATACATTAGACTATATCCGGTAGAGAGTGTCAGAACGAGTCATTCATTAGACCATATCTGGAAGCAGGACATCAGAACGAGTTATTCATTAAACCATATCTGAAGGAGAACATCAGAACGAGCCATACATTAGACCATATCTGATGAAGGATGTCAGAACGAATCATTCATTAGACCATATCTGAAGAGGAATATCAGAACGAGTTATTCATTAAACCATATCTTGAAGGAGAACATCAGAACGAGCCATACATTAGACCATATCTGATGAAGGATGTCAGAACGAATCATTCATTAGACCATATCTGAAGAGGAATATCAGAACGAGCCATACATTAGGCCATATCTGATTGAGAATACCGGAATGGGTACTACATTAGACCATATCTGATTGAGAATATCAGAACGGGTCATACATTAGACCATATCTGATTGAAAATACAGGAACGAGTCATACATTAGACCATATCTGATAGAGAATGCTTGTCGAGGCGGAACCTGAAAACAACGTTAGAAATACGCAATGTCATGATGCATGTATATAATAACGTATGCAATATATGAATATGATGTATGACTGATGCTGTTTGGAGTGTTTTGAGAAAATAAATCTCTGTATCATTGTGACTTGGGTATTTGATCTTGTTTTGAAGATGTGTAGCTGGGGATGGAAACGATTTGAATGATTCGTCTTGATGTACCCTGACTGGGGATAAGAGAGATGAATAACCCTGTTTGAGAAGAGCAAAGCGTCGGGGAATTAGCAGTGTCGAAGATGTAAACTCTGTTGGGGAGCCATGTCTTTGTCGGGACGAGAGCATTTGAAGATCTCTTCTTAATGAGTACTCTGTGGGGATATGATCTTGTGAACCCGGCTCTATGGGGAGACATGAGTGTCCTAAAAGTTGCCCCTACTATTATAGTAACTACCATTCTTGGATGTCAAACTGGACTTACATAGATTTGCGTCTGCTAGTAGGGACTTCGGAAAGATTCGCCTCGCGAGGACTTTATGAGATGTGCACTATGGGTGACATGCCCCTAGTACTTAGTATGATGCCCCTGACTGACCGGGAAGTAGCTTCAGCTTCACTTGAGCGCATGCCTCTGATTGTTTGGTATTTTTGAGAGATTCTTAGAATCTTGACTTGATTGCCCCAGATCGACTGGATAAACTATAAGAGAAATTGTTCTGAAGTGGTTTTGTCTGTCGGGATAACTTTTAGTCATTAGTTGTACCCTGTGCAAATTCTTTCTGTTGCTAACATTTGAAATTATGTAGCAGAATATGTTTAATAATGAATTCATGAGATGCAATGCACATGTTTGTCTTGAGTTTTTGAAAAGCGTTAAAGCGGGAGATGCAAAAGCGCGATACTTGTAAAACATGATATTTGTAACAACGTGATGTTTGTAAAAAGATGAAATATCAACTCAACATTTTTGGTAAACCTTAAGGAGTCAGGATACCTTTATGGTGGCAGTATGCTTTCGAACTAACCATGCTTCAGTTAGGACTTTCAAGGGTTGTAACGTGGCTTGGTTCATGGTTTAAGAAACAAAGGATAAAGGCTCAAAGTATATTTGTACCCACCCCTCTTCGTGATGTTCTTCAGTCCTAAGCTCAGTTAATTCAACTTATGCATTCAAGTTCCAAGAGACTTTTGGATTTGCACCTTTGATAATGATGATGATTCACAAACAGAGAGAATTTTTGAGATGGCAGTCACTTCTTCCTTTTGGTAGTCACAACATTGTGTTGTTCAGGAATTTATTGACTTCTCTGTTTTCATCTTTTTGATATCCCTAACTTTTGCCTGAACTGTTTATTTTTGAGATTACAGTCAGCGGGATGCCTTGATTTTTGCCTAAGTCACCTTTTTGATTTTTGACTTAGCAGGCTTTTCTTTGTATATATGTTTTTTCATTTTTTTTCCTTATGAAAGATATTGACTGCCTTGCTTAATGATTGATGAACCATCATTGGCTTTTGATTGACATCTCTAACACTTCTTTGATGTGTGCGAATGAATGCTTGCGATTGAAACCTTTGTTGAAAGATGTACTGAACGATTTTCTTAAAATAGAATGCACAGCAAAATTAACTGAGAACTACCCTGCCCCAGGTTATGATCAAGGGTTTTAGTACAAAAAAGAAACTTCTACTTCTTAGGCTCAAGGGGGTTGACGAGGGATTAACGTCCTTATATCTCCACTGTTTAGGAATTGAAACAATGCCTGTACATCGTCAGCATAGTCCGTTCAAAAGCATACTGTATGAGGTTGCGGTATCGTTTTCGTCATCCTCCCTCGAAAGGCGCACCGTTTTGACGAGAGTTGAATATCATAAAGGTAAACAAGGTAAAACGAAATTTTATTGTATTAATAAGAGAGGAAATAATTCAAGACAAACAGAAGCAATGCATTGATGATGATTATTTAAAATAAATAATGTCTAGCATAATTCAAATGTTTAAACAAACAGAATGGAAATTGCGAATGCGAGTAAAAAACTAATGATCTAAAAGTCCTCCTTATAGAGGTTAAGCAGTCTTGTCATGATTGGGCACATGAGTCTTAGGAGGATCAAACTCAATTTCACCAGCATCAATCATGTCTTGGATTTTGTTCTTCAATGGCCAGCAATCATTTGTGTCATGTCCAATACTGTCTGAGTGATAAGCACATCTTGCATTGGGATTATATTGATGAGATGAAGTATTAGGCTTCAGAGGAGGATCCTTCAATGCAATCAGCCCTTCCTTCAGCAACCTTGGTAATACTTCGGCCAAATTCATGTTGATCTTGGTGAATTGTCTTTTGGGTGCATTCTGCTTGCGCTGATTATTGCGTTGTTGTTGCGTTGGCGCTTGATCAGAGACCATGACTGCTCCAACGGTGTTGGATTCATTCTTCCCATTGTATGGCTTTTTAACAGTACCAGAAGAAGTAGCCACCTGAATTTTTCCGCTTCGGATACCACTTTCAACCCGTTCTCCGGTCAGTATGAGGTCGGTGAAACCAGACGAGGAGCTTCCAAGTAAATGGCTGTAGAAAGGACCAGTCAGTGTGTTCATGAACATATCGACCAATTCTCTGTCAGTCAAGGAGGGTTTCACTCTTCCAGCTAGATCTCTCCATTTTTGAGCATACTCCTTGAAACTTTCCTCGGGTCCCATAGACATGCTTTGTAGTTGCATGCGAGTTGGTGCGAGGTCAGCGTTGTATTGGTATTGCTGATAAAAAGCAACAACCAAATCTTCCCAGGTATGGATGTGGGTACTTTCCAGTTGATAGTACCATTCGAGTTGAGTTCCAGATAAACTCTCTTGGAAAAAGTGAATCCATAACTTCTTATCATCAGTATGAGGTTGAATCTTCCTCACGTATGATTTCAAGTGCAGCTTAGGACAAGAGACTCCATCGTATTTTGCAAAAGTCGGAGTCTTGAACTTGGGAGGGATAACAACTCCAGAGATGAGTCCTAGCTCTTCGAAATCCAGTCCAGGTATCTTCTGAATTTCCATGGCTTTCATACGCTCCTCCAGCAACCTGTATTTGTCATCAGGATGTTCATCCTCATGATAATAGTCCTCTTCTTCTTCTTCAGAGGGCTTGGCATAATCATGGTTACTTTTTGCCTCAGTCTTGATACTAGCATCATCATCTTGCTCATCTTCTTCACTGTTTTCAGAGGCTTCAGCATCCCTGAGTTGCAAGATCGGTCTAAGCCTTTTCCCCAGAGTCTTCTTGCACTCTTTGGGAGTTTCAGCTTCTTCAACCTTTTTGAGGGGGCCTTTGAACCTTCTTCCCGGATTGAGAACATCTTTAGGTTTCTTGGTCTTCTTTTCCTTCTTAGTCAAAAGGGATTTCAGCTCATCTTGCCCCTTGGACAAATTCAGAATCAAGGCTTGGAATTCAGCATTTTGAGCTTGGAGATCCTTAACTGATTGTTCGAGATTCATGATGCTGAAATAAACAGCGAGGACGAATGAGAGACTCATTGTAAGAAACCTGTTATGCGATGTTATGAATGCAAATGCATTGTTTTCGAGGATCTTAAGGAATTTAGTTAGCAACATTAGAAATGATTTGGTCGCATCTTCGTTTGAAGAATTCTGAATTTTGTCTTTGAACGTCTTTCTTTGAGAACCAAGCTCACCATATCGAGTGGGTCATCGCCTCTGATTCAGGATACTTCTGAATTTTGAAGATACGTGGCTAGAGGAAAATAAATCCTCTTGCCCCTTGATAGGTATTCAGTCCTTGATAAGAGCCCCTGAAATTGCGCGCCCTAAATTCCTAAGATCCTTGAAAGGGTTAGTTAATTATGTTATGCTTATGATGTCATGATGCCATGATGTTATGCGAATGCAGTTTATTAGACTTAGTGTGAGATAGTAAGGACAAACAAGTCCTTTCAACAAAACCTGCGAGGAAATGAAGGTTAGTAGCAAACACAAACAAGTCACACAATTTTGCCTTATGGTTAGGCTTGCACGTGGCCAAAAGGTATGTACCCTCCCACTGAAGTTTAGTTGGCTCAACCTGTCCTATAAAAGATCGGGTTCTAGGGAGCTCATATCATTGACCTTTCTCGAAGGCGCTTATCTCAGTTCGGCGATCGAATCACCAACCGAAAAGGTCCCGAAAGTCCAGTCCATATGAGTGTAGCTTCGAGTATCAACCAACTTCAGTCGGAACCAAAGCCAGCCATCTCGCTACTTTCTAAAAGGCCAAAGTTTAGTTCAACTAAGGTTCTAAGGGCGAATTAGTGCTTAATGACACCACGCGGTAGCCAAGCATTTCCTCGAGTCGGATCCCAAGGAACACCAGGACAAACCAATGTGTCACACTAACGATGGCCATCAGATCAACCACATCAGTATACGCTGTGCAGTCTCCTTGATCTCATGCCATTTTCCTAAGGTACTTAGATCCGGGTGTAGGATCTTTCACACAATAACAAACCCAAGCAGCCTTTAAGAATAAAGCATACAAACAAACAATTGAAAACATTTATAATGAACTAAACCCTAAGGTAAACCCCTCTTAAAAAATCCCCAGCAGAGTCGCCAGTTCTGTAACTCGGTGAACTGACTTTTTATTTTAAAGCAACAATGTTGCGGTGAGCATGAGTCGCCACCGACTTTTATTTTGTCCAATGTTAGGAAGGGCAAAAAGTACAGAAAAAGACCCTTTTGAAAGAAAGCGGGCTCGGGGGGTAAGTTATGAAAAGGGAAGGTGCAAGCACCCTTTTCATCCGTAGTTATCTACGGGCTCTTAATTTACTTAGCTCATGTTTGTTTTGTTTGTTTTGAATTGAAAAGGGACATAAGGACTTTAGCGTAAATGCGTAGCCTTAGTCTTTAAAAAAGTGTTGAAAAGATGTTTTTTTTAATAGAGCTAGGCATATTAAGAGCACTACCCTAGATTGGTCTTTTTCTATGCTTTTTATGATTCCCAGGATTATCCATACTATATAGAAGTAGGAAATCCTTGTTATATTGGACGTGTTCGGGACATCGAAGGGTCATCGTATGGTCGTTGAAGGCAACAAGTAGAGGAACCTTAGCATTTTAGCGGGACTATCATCATTCTTCGAGGGACGAGATCATTTACCGAAAGCAACCTTAAGGGACATCGTGGGACTATGATCTTTTATGATGATTTTATTCGAGGGTCATCGTTTTTCTAAGATACCTCTACATCCGAGGGACACGACCATATAATCGTAAGGCAACCAAGAGGGGCGTACCCTAAGGGTGAGTGAGTGCAAGTGTGTTATATTCGATTATTTATTTATCTTGAATTTTTAGTTAGCTAGCGATTGATTTTAATTTTAATCATACAATCCTAAACATACATCTAACATAATATATATGATAATAAAAATACGGAAATTAAAAATGCGGGAAAGTAAAGAGGTCCACTATAATTTTTTACATTTTTACCTATATACATTCTAATACTCAAATAAAGGCATAAACAAACACGCGTCATACAAGTGATTTTGAGATGAGAAAAGAAATCGAGGGTAAAATAAAATTAATTAGTGGTTAAAAAAATTACCTAATTAAATCCTAAATTTAATTTAATTATTAAGTTGAATTATTAAGTTAAATTACTAAATTAAACTGCTTAAATAATAAAAATTGTATCTTAAATTAATTAAAAAAAAGGAAAAAAATAATTGTTTTGGTTTGTTTGATTGGCTTGATTAAATTAGTGACTAAAAAAAATGATTTTTTTAATAGTTAATAAAGTAAAAAAAAATAAGTAAGTAAAAAAAAACAAACAAAGGTGGGGCGCGTGATCCCCTGTGACAGTCTTTGGAGGGTCCATGATGGACCTGCGTTCTTGGCCTTTAGATCTGAAGTAATTGAGATCCAAGGTTCTGGATCTGAGGGCTCATGGTAAGGGTGCATGACTTGTGCACACAGGATCTGCAGAGAAACTTTGTCAAAATAATATGCAGGAGTCTGGGTGTCAAAATAATATGCAGGAGTCTGGGTATCGAACCCGCCTCCCCAATGTCAACAGCGTACCTCCTTTGCCATGCGTGCCAAACGGTTTTGCTGTTATAAATCCAATGGAATAATATAAAAATAAAAATTGGTCATCAAAAAGAGAAAGTCAAACGCAGCGTTAACACGGACCCCACTACGCATTGACTGGCCAATGAGGTCGCTGGATCGCGCCACGCGTGTTAGTCAAAAAGCCCACGCATACTATTCATCATCTTCCTCGTGATCACCTGCGGATTTACCCGCGGAAACAGTCGCGATTTTTCTTGCGGATTTTTCCGCGAGTTCTTTCTTTTTGTACCTGCGATTTCAAATCAAACACAATGCAAACTACACAAGATTAAAGGGCACCCAGATTTGTTAAATGGACGGTTGGGAGTTCAAAGGAACAATTATTTTCGGCTAATATGGCCTCTAACTAAGAGAACGAAAGCTTCGTGTGGTTATGCCCTAAGCATGGTGGATTCCACTCTAGGCATTATGGTTCGGTTCCATCGCTTCAAACCTTCCCCTATATTAAATGCAGACGTGATTGAATATGTCGTTTGACTTTGAATGGTACTGCAATCAAAGACACGAAAGTTGCTACTTCTTGAAAAAATTTGTGATTTTAGAACACTCTTGGAGGCTAGGGTTTCGTGGTTGTGGAGGCTGCAATTGTTATGCTTATATATGGGAAAATTTAGGTCAAACAAAATGGGAGAGGGATCAAGCAAATTGATTGGAAAATATTTGTTCTTGATTATGCATGAAAACTTTCCAATTTTGTTGAAAATCTATTTTCCAACCTTTCTTTTCACGTGTTATGGGATCATGGAATGTATTGGGACATGTTTTACATGAATGGAAAGTTTTGGTGTGATTTGATTTTATTTATTTTGATTTTTATTTAATTTATAGTGAATTTAAATGAATAAAATCAAAATAAATATAATAAAAATAAAAATAAACCTATCAAATGGTTCTTGGGCTTTTAATAGGTTTGTATTTTCATGGGTGATTGAAAGAATATGGCCCATTACTTAAAAATGCAAAGTTCTTCACTTAAGTTTTCACGCCTTTCTTGAAAATCGACCAATTTGTATCAATCGTATCTCCCTCATTTTTTATCACATGAAGGTGTTCTTGCACATTTTAGAAAGCTCAAAGAGTCTACTAAAAGATACTTTTGGTTTCACCTTCATTGAACTCACCATGTTCATTTACCATCCTTTGAGAAAAAACGTCTTTTTGTTGACTTTCAAAGGGACCTATAATGTATTAGCTTGTATCATTCAACTGGTGCATTTCTTGACTTTAGACCCAACATCAAAGTTGTAGAAAATGAAATTTCCTTGAGAATAGGCTTTGGATGGGCAATTTTTGATGAACCATGTGAGAGTTATGATCGGTCAAAGTTCAGTTGACTTTCTCCTTAAAACCCTAATTTAGTAACTTCTTCCTTTGATGATTTTGGACTTGAATAGGAGAAATAGTATGGGCAAATTTTGGGGTATGACACTAAGGATTCACCTTGGATCAAATGGAGGTTAAGATGGTGCTCTTGTTACTATTGCATCTCCCTCTTGCTCAAACTTCCATCTCCATCATCAAGAAATTCGTAGCTCTCCATAACACACATTCAGCATAACTGACACAACTTCAAGGTCAGTTTTCTCCTCCAAAACAGAAGCTATGAACGCGAATCATAGGTGCAAATCGAAGAGAAATTCGTTATCTTTCCAATGGGACCAGAATCGTTACGATTGGAGTTACGAGTTGAGAGTTATACCTGATTTAGTGGAGGCTGCCATGGAATACGAAAATGGAACTTGAGTTATGAGTTCTCCTTGGCTCTAATCTCTTTATTCTCCAAAAGAAATGATTCTCTAACAAAGATATGCATCCCTCAATCCAAACAACTCCTTATGACTCATGCAAGATGTCTATTGTCCAAAATGCCCTCTAACTAAGCCATAATCACAAAGTTGCCATCTTGTTAGTTTCTAACCAATATCCTTCTATTCCAACTTACTTTGGATTTTTCTACTAATCCACTTACTCTTATAATAATCCTCCTTAGATTATTATAGAATAAGTCTATTGTGCATACCAATTATCAATTAAATGATAATTACCTGGGTCGAAGAATCGGGATATTACATTCTCCCCCCCTTAAATTGAATTCGTCCTCGAATTCTTTTTGATCACCACGGAAACAACGTGTCCAAATCTATACCAACCAGGGGATGAAATGTTTCTTACATTTCTCTTCAGATAATCTCACTACTCTGTCTGAGGGTCATTCCATACGAAAAAACATAATCTGCCAAAACACCTACGTCCCACTATGCATGGTTAGAACCTTGACTCTCAAGCAACACGTCTATCCAGATACTTCGTCCTGACATATCTGGGGAAAGATCCTTCCAGGGTCCTTGACCTTCACTGCTCTGCACTGAATCTCCAAAACTTCAAAAACTCTAATGATCCACTCATGTCGGATATCCTTTGTTTCATTCTCTGGTGTGTTCACCCTTATTCAACAAACGTTACTGATTCACTCAGCTCCTTGAATTACTTCCCATTTGAGAATTACCGCCACAACGTCGCTTCTGCGATAGCACTTCAAGTTATTCTCCACTCGAGTCCATACAATGTCATTAAGTGATCTCCAGATTCCTTGGTCTTAACCTCTGGTTCCCAAAGTCTTAGGATGATTGTCCCAAATTTACCTTTACTATACAACTGAATCTCCTTACTCCAGTTTAGACATAACAACTGTCACCGTAAACCGCGAAGGTGTAATCATATTGCAACTATAGCCTTGACATTCGACAACTTCACACAAGATTCTACTGGGGAGAGGCGAAATTCAACGGCAGACTTGTAACCATTGTCCAAGCCTTCTTGCACAATCGTAGTGCACAAGGTATAACCACAAAGAACTTGCGCCAACTGAATGTCCTTCCTAGCCTTCAGCATTTCGACGGTCTAATACTCAGTCCAACCCTTGTGAATTGCAAGCTAAACTGATGACCTACGAACGTCGGACTGCATGCCATCCACAAAAGTATTCCCAAGCTGGTCCATTGACAACACCTCTCGAGTTATGGTGATCCTTGAGAGACTAGAACGAACGAAACACTGCTTTGACAAATTCCCTTAGGAAGATACTTTCATCCCAACATAAAATCCTACAAATAGTCCATTCATTCCTACCTCTGACTTATTTGATTCTTCCTTGATCTGTTGCGCTACTCTGATTATAACAAGCCACACACCTTGAAATCCTCTGAGTCACGTTTTATCCATAATTCACTTGGTTTCCATTAATACACAATAATCCCTATTCCACAGTTGTCCAATTACAACACGTGCCAGAACTCCATATACATCCATCATCGACTACTACTCTTTGAAGTTGCGTACTCTCCAGAATCAAGCTTCTACTTACTCTGCCATTCCATATAGTTCATCTACCACAACTTAGGTACACGTTTCGATCTCAGGACATTGAAACCCAAAAATTCACTGACTTAGAGGTTCGTCCTTGTCACTGATTTCCACAGCGTATAACTGCTATGTTTTTCATTCCAACAAATCTTTGTTGCTCGACCGGTATATCGAACCCTTCATGACGTACTGCAGCTCATGATAACTCTAGCAGTTTTACACAACTTCTACCCAACCATAAACCTTCATTCTCTTAGTGTGGTATTGTTTACGGTGATTTCCGGTAAACAACCGCTAGTCTTCCAAACTATAATAAATATGATTTGGTTACTTGCAGGATCGACTAGATTGATCCTAGGACACATAGTCAAGAAGATTGTTATCAATGTTTATTCGAACCATATTCATTATTTGTCTTCTTCAATAAGCGTTGTTCGATTAAAGAACAAATAGTCTTGACAATCACTTTGTTATATATAAATGTGACTTCAATGGAAAGATAAGTAACATAACATAGAAAATTAAAAAGACTATTGAAAAGTAAAGAATCTTAAACTGCAGAAATGTAAAAGACTTTGAAAGTAAATAGCATGAAAGTAATTCGAAAGTAAGTGACGTTAAAGTAAAGATACAGAAATGTAAATGGCAGGAAGTAATTCGAAAGTAAGTGACGTTAAAGTAAAGATACAGAAATGTAAATGGCAGGAAGTAAACGAAATGCAGTAATTCTGGAAGATAAAAACAAAAGATAATACACATGTATTAAAATGGTGGTGTCATACGTACATTTTCTCAGCGAACTCTTTCTCTTAACGCTTGATACTTGAGTAAATATGTGAGTGATTTGTACAAAATGAACACACGGAATCCTAACATTAAGACTCCTATTTATACTAGTTTCGACCTTAACGGTCCTATACTAATCTGCTGCCACGTTTCTCATCAGAACTTCCAGCGAAGCCATCTGTTGTTGAACGGTTACGAAACCGTCTTCGAATTTCAAATCTTCCCGCCTGAGTCCGTCTTCGACGCGTGGCAGTGTATTAAACAAACACTACGAAAACACGCTAAGTAGTAATACTTAAATACATATTCTATGAATTTTGTCTAAGTCCCGAAGACATATGCTTTCATTAATCTTTCAGCGTTCACTATCTTCATCGAACTTAGAAGTCTTTATTTTTCGAAGCATGACCATCAGTAGTCATTCTTTTACTTTTTAAGGGATGGCCATCAGTAACCATCTTTCCTTCGATTCTCAACTCCTTCGAAGGACAAATAATATAAAACGAAATCTTCAGCTAACAAATTGCCCCCAATAAATGCCTGTTTCGAGAATCAACAGAAATAGGCGTTTCTTGTCATTATAAGATTTCGTTTTTATGATCTTTGAAAGTTCCAAGACTGCTGACTAACGTCATAATCACTGATAACACTGTTTCCGAAACGTCTTGTCATTTTCAAAGATGTCTTCTCATAACTTACATTCCCACGTTTTAACCTTACTTCCTGATCATTACTCCTACATACTAGGAGTGAAGCTAACTCATCCGACCGCCGTTGGATTAAATCACCAGCCGCCACGTGTCTCTCGGGTTTTACCCAAAAAGAAAAAAGGTTTCCATTAAACCTTTAAATACTTGATCTTGTGCCTCTATACCGCCTTTCATTCATCTTCTTCACCGAAAAATTGAAACATCTTCACTCTTTTTAGAATCTTGTTTTTTTAATCAAAAATTTCTCCATGGCTTCATCTTCAAATGTTATTCAACCCGCTTTGAAGCTCCAATCAACAACACGTTCTGGGGAACGAGAGTTCGTTCCAAACCCTAACACTGAAGAAATACGCGCTATTTACGCTTCCCAGGTAATCATTCCCTTTGAA